>NW_020954594.1:28169585-28359042 GCF_900497805.2 Vombatus ursinus | reverse complement strand
TTTGTTTGTTTGTTTGTTTGTTTGTTTGTTTGTTTGTTTGTTTGTTTTAGGAGAGCATTAGCCTGTAATTTCATTACTGTAGAGAATGTCAGGCATGGAAACTCTACCTCATGATGTAAATCCACAAAATGCACAAAATTAAGTTTCCTAAGATAGCAAGAGGTTGAAGTTCTTGCCCAGTCACACATTTATTATATGTCACAGGCAGTATTTGAACCCAGGTCTTCCTGACTCTAAGGCTGACTCTCTACCCACTTTGCCATGTTTACTCTCTTCAGCAAGGATAATTCCAAAGTATTGTGGATTCAGATGCTTAGATAAGACTAATGATAATGTAGAAGACTTCTTAACCCAGAAGTCCCAGCTTTGCTAAAGAACTCTATTACACACCTCTCATACAACAATAAGTATAATGTATGACAGTGGTTCTTGGAGTGTGTTCCAGGGACTCCTAGGGTCCCCAAAACACTTTAGGGGATCCTTGAAGTCAAACTATTTTTGAAATAATACTAGGATGTTTTTATTTTTAATGCGGTAAATATTGGTAGATTTAACTTGTATGAATAAAAGTGCTTTGAATGCTCTTCAATAATTGTTAAAAAGGTAAAGGGGTCCTGAGACTAGAAAGTTCAAGAACTGCTGGCTAGAAACTATTGCTCAGGCAGACACAGTTTTGTCCTTTCTCTGAATGCTTATTAAACTGATAGCATGACACAGTTTGCATTTAATTATTCTATAATTGTTTTGTATCTAATAATCTCATGTATATAAAACTGGATGAGGGCATAGTGTAATTTGAGAGCAAAGAAATGATATTTTATACTTTTGTAGTATCTATGATAGAGAATTAATAAGTGTTGACTCAGTAAAATAGTCATACAATTCAACAATTTGAAAGGGAGCTCTTCATAGAAACTCATATCAATCCATCTACCTTCAGATAGCACCACTACCAGATAATCCCAGATATGTGAGAGTCTATTCCTTTTTCAGTCATCCTGAAAAAAGTATCTAACAGCACACACTCTCACAATTGGCCTGAAAAAAAGTCCAAGAGGCATGTTCCAAAAAACTAAAAATAATTTGTCAAAGGAATCTAACCTAGCCTAAGAAAGGGAAAAATGGAGAGAGTGAATCAATTCCATTATTCCTTGAGACTTGGAATGGTGGTATTTCTTAAGAGAAAAGATTTGATTGTTGACTTCTAAGGCAATATTAGCATTACTGAATTCTTAGTTCCTGAAAATTAACAGTGTTCCTGTCCATAATTCATCCAGGATCACAAAATCCAAGAATTTGAGAGTTCAAAGTTACTTCAATGGCCATTAATTCAACCTATATGGTAAAGGATTGCTCCCAATACAACAGACCAGGAAGTGACTATCTAGCCTCTACTTGGAGAGCTCCAATGGGGAAGAACTCACCGTCTCTTTGAGACAAACTGTTCCACATTTGCATTGCATCTCTATGACCCAGTAAGAACAGAGAAATTCACAACATCATTTAGAGGTTTGGCCAAAGCCATAACCACACTGGGATATTTGTGGTCCCTGGATCACTTAGGGATATCTGGACTCAAGGTGGATGTGCTTTCTTCTTCTCTTGTCTCCATGGCACTTCTGGAATAGTAGTATATACTTTACATCATCAATCCACTACTCAAAATTTGTGAGGACTTTTTGAGTTCCTATGGGAACCATGTAGTGGTTGAAATGCTTCCATAAACTGATAAAGTGAAAAGGACACTGCTGGCACTCTTGTTTGACAACTTTTCTCTACCTTGACCAGACTCATCTAGCTATCTAGCTTCTCTATGGTTTCGACTCATATCTCCTTAGTTCTAACTTCATGCATACATATTTATCATATTAATGCTCTCTCCCTCTCTCTCTCTCTCTCAATGTATGTATGTATATATGTATGTACATATGTATGTATATTCCACCATCACCACTTGACATTTCACTTGAAGTACTTCTTTTTTATATTCACTTCTGCCTGATTTCCTTATATTGAGAATGCTAGTCCCTTTCCCAAACCTTTAAGGCTTCTGCTTAAAAACTTGAGCTCATACTAGCTTCTTGCAGGGACTTCTCAAGAAGCCATAACTTCAGTACCTCCTACATGGCTTCCATAGACTTTCAATGAGGTCTTTGTGTTGAGTCTTTAGATGGGTGAAAAAGGACTCTTCTTGCATTACTGTATTGCTGTGTTCTCTTGCCACTAAGTGGTTGAGTTATCAATTATCACCAATTTAGAGAATATAGTATTGTGTAACAATCAATAAAACTTATCTTTGAATGACCTGATGCCTATAGTCAACTCTATCACCTAATAACATTGGTAAAAACAGGTAGAAGAAATGGTTTCCTCTCCTTATGTTTTATTTGCCCCACTAGTAAAAAATTAAATAAAATTCTGCATATGTCCCTACTGTGATCTCTGTGATAGCAACCATTTATATTCTTAAAAATATCTGGTCAATATGCTTAATTTTTCACTCTCTAGTCACTTATTTGGGCATTATATACACATAACCTTTAAGGTGGGAACAGGAATGGTGAAAAAAATGATGAAAAGATGACTTGGGCGTGCAAAATATTTTACATACATCATGTGGTGCTGTCTTTTGGGACAAAAATTATTAGCCCTGCCTCACTCTGATGAGTGCTATGTTACTTTCTAAAAGAAAAATGTTCACAATTTCTACTTCTAAAAAATAAAAGTTTCTTCTGATCTGCTTTCATATATACCCCTTCACCCTCTGAAAATTACCCTTTCTTCTGCCTTCCCTGTTCCTTTCCCTCATCACTCATCCTATTGGGAATTCTCAAAAGAGAGAAGTTGAAAAGCCTGCCTTCTTCACAGTGAAGAGAAATCAGCAGTGTAAAACCTAGCAAGACAAAATGGAAGTAAAGCCTCCACTAGAAACAATTCATCTCTGCTGGAAAAGTTTTATGTTCTGTGAAAAGAGATCAGGATAATTGACGTGGAAGCCCGAAGGACTTCAAAACTGTTTAAAATTCTTTTCCAGTGCAATGAGTAGAGACTTTTCTGGACCTTCTAAGCTTTCAAGGCTGAGTCTCTTTCCTAAGATCAAGCAAACAAGAGAGTGCCTTCAGGCAAGTGAGATTTACAAATTTCCTCCAGCTAAATTCAGTAAGATGATTTTCACCACCAACCTAATTTGAACCATTAGAGGCCAACACTTTCTATGAAAGTGTTGTTTTTTATTTACAGTACAGTATGTCTTATAGATGGTTCTAAGAGAGGAACTTGCTTTCTTTCATTAAAAATAAGAATGCTAATTTGATGTGGCATGAAAAATTGAATTGGGAATAAGAATGCCTAGGTTTGATTTCTGCCACAGTCCTCATCCTAGTTCTGCCACTGAATAGCTCTATGACCTTACACAATCAATGTCTTTTCCCTGTGTTTCCCTCTTCAAACAATGAGAAACATAGGCTAGATAACTTTAAATTCCCCTTAAATTTCAACATTCTGTTTTTCTTTTGAAGAACACCGAAAAAGAAACAGGGCCTTAAGTTAATTGGGCAACCTTGAACTTTGAGAAGAAAGAAGCACATGACATGACAAAAGTGAAGACTATGAAATTCATGGGTTGCCACCAAAGAAGAACTCAATATTTGACTCACCCAGAAATATGGTTGCCAAGCTCCCAAGTAAAAGACAAAACATTGCAACCAGGAAGAAACAGAATACTTTTCAAGGAATTACAGTCAGCATCTTGAAGGACTGCTGACCATCAGCAATTAATGAAAGGAATAGTTAAAATATAATACTGTACTAGCAAAAGAAAAATAGCTCATGCCCAAGAGTAAATTGTCATTCAAACACGAGTATAATCCTATTGGGGAGGAAGGATTTACTTCGGAGAGTATTTATGACTTCCAAGCATTTATTTTAAGAAATTTAATGTTGAACCAAGTCTTTGAAATGTAAATGCTAAAAAATATTGGAAAAGATGGTAAATGAAGGGGGAGGAATACAGTTCAGATCTCTCCTTCAAAGAGATTGATTAAAGACATCAGATGGAGTAGAGATTGGGAAATCCAAGGAGGAACCACTGAGGATGAAGAAAACAGCCAGAGGCCTGGGACAATGGTAGGATCTGGGACTCCAGCCAAGAAGGTCCACACAGAGCCTGTGGAGTATAGATGGTATATTGGGTCAGGAAGGATGGAACAGAAGTGAGCTAACAACTGATCCTGGATTGGGGTCATGGAGCCTTACCTCACTAACATGAAACCCATGACTCTTTATCAGGCCAAGTAATAAAGATTAGGGGTGAGCTTACATTTCTATCTCTCTTAACCTAGAGAAGGGTTGTAGTGTTAGGGCCTATAGCCAAGTAATAATGTCCAGAAGTATAGATGGCTGGATGCAAGCCTAGTGCACAGAGTCTTCCAACTAACAGAGTTTGGGGTTAGCAGCTAGCTAAAGGAACTCTGACAAGGAGAAAACCTGTGTCACCTAGAGCCTAAACCAGGGTCAAGAGAGCAAAGATCAGACTGGGAGGGCAGCCTTCAGACAATCAGGTGGCCTGAGTTACTCCTGAGGTCCTTGAAGAACACAGTGCCCTGTTTTCCGGAAAAATACAGCAGCAGGACCCCAGATAATGCAAAATCTGGACCAAACAAGACCCTAAAATTCCCTCCAGGACTGTAGAACCTGATCCTAACAAAGAGTCTCAATTCACAAAGTAAGATAACTGAAAGAACAAACAAACAAAAAGGCACTGACAGAAAAATATGGAACCAGGGGCACCAAGACACAAGTCTAGAATAAAAGAATAATTCCACATCAATATGAAAAGAATACAAAAACAGGTTGGCCTCAAGTCAGCTAGAATTCTTGACAGAAATTAAGTGAGTTAAAAATTGTTTTATAAATAAAATGAGAGTGAGGGTAGGGTTGGCAAATGACAGCCCAAGAGTAAATGTAAAAGCCATTAAGCACATAGGCCACACAAAAAACAGGTGGAGTGCCAGAATTAACCTCTGGGCCATAGTTTGCTGACCCCTGTTTGGAGGAAAGAATTGAAAAAGAAATGAGATATCTAGAAGAAAGTTTTGGGGAAAATAATTAATAGCTTAGTAGAAGGTAAAAAGCTACCCAAGTAATAGACTCTCTGAAAATTATAATGGAAAAATATGTATGTAATATGTAAATATATTTACACATATGGATACATATATTCATGCACACATAGATATAAACATATACACATCTGCATTTAGGTTGAAATCTGAGCTTTGACACTTAGATAGGCAGCCTGACATGGTGGAGAGCAATGGATTTGGAGTCAGAGCATCAGATACAAATCCCACATCTGCTACTTACTATCTACGTGTGCTTGAGCAAAGGACTTTCCCAACCCTTAGTTTACTTACTTATTAAATATAGAAGTTGGACTTCTGGCATCTGAGGTCCCTTCTAGCATGATCTTAATAACTAGATGACCTCTAAAGTTCCCTTCCACATTGAAATCTATGATCCAGTGCCAAATAAAATATTTTAAAGGATTTAGAGAAAGTTACAGTTCAATCATCTAATCCTCTAAAGTGAAAGTTGGATCATGAGGAATCAGAAGCATTCATCATAAAAGTCTAAAAAAAAAACACAAATTATTCCAATGAAAGGAAAAGTGGGATCTGCCTAAAAAGAGTAATTTGATCACAGAGGAAATTCATCAACAAGTTCATATTTTCAAAAGACCTGCATATATCTACCTCCAGATACAGAGGTGATGGACTCAGTGTAGATTGAAGCATATATTTTGGACATGGCTAATGTAGGAATTGGGCAACTAGTGGCACAGTGGATAGAGCACTGGACTTGGAATCAGGAAGACTCATTTTCCTGAGTTTAAATCCAGCCTTAGACACTTATTAGCTGTGTGACCCTGGGCAAGTCACTCTGCTTTTAGTTCCTCATCTGTAAAATGAGCTAAAGAAGGAAATGGAAAACCACTCCACGATCTTTACCAGAAAAATCCCAAATGGGGTCACGAAGAACAAGATATGACTGAAACAACTGAATAAAAACAAAATGTAGGAATTAGTTTTGCTTGACTATACATATTTTTAAAGAGTTTTGCTTTTCCTACTTTGTCAGTGGGAGAGGGGAGGTAGGAGGGAGAGAATTTAGAGCTAAACATAAGACTGAATTTTAAAAAGCACACATAGAAAATAGAAGCATGGGCCCACTAAGGATGAATACAGTCATACAATTGTACTGTCAGGAACGTATAATGAGCTAAGGCTAGTATTAAATTTTAAGGACAACAACAATAAAAATAAAGGGAAGCTCTGTTGCTTGGGATGGTTGAGATGATATGGTGATAAATAATACAATTCTACTCTTGCTTTTCTTCTTCTAAAGATAATGATCTTTGAACTGAAGACAGAACAAAAATGGTTAATAGGGAACTGAAGCAGATGATGATGACTAAAGAGATGGTAGGAGAGGATCTAGAGCATCTAGCTACCCTCAAGGAGTTCAAATAACCAAGTCTAGATACATCACGTTCCAGAAAACTGAAAGAACTAGCAAATACAATTGCTGAGCCACTGTCTGTATTGTTTGAAGAGGTGTGTCATATGACTAGAGATCCAATTTTAAAAAAAACAGAAGAGGTAGAGTATATAAACTATAAAGCAGCAAGCTTGAATTTTATTCTTGGCAAAATAACAGAATATATTATGAAAGCCATGGTTTATGAGCATTTTTAAAGATATATATATATATAGGTTACTAACAGCCAGCCCAGTTCCGTTAAAAACAGATCATACAAAATTAACCTCATTCATTTTTTTGACAGGATAATCTTATAACTCCTCAACTCTCAACAGAGAAGGCTACTGTTGACATAACATAACTACGTTTTCATAATGCACTGACAAGGTACCTCCTCCTATTGTAGCCTAGGTATGGCCTCAGATCCACCAACACAGACAGCAGAATCTATGGACATGGGCTCCTGAAAAGAGGGTCACTGAAACATGTTTTTATAATGTACAGAAAAAAATAGAAGGAAAATCAAAAGTAATCATAGACAAACAATAACTTCAAAAGTAATATGCTGATACTATTTTCTCCTTTTTAAAATTTTTTCTTGTAGATTTTCCCTTTTGTTCTGATTCTTCTTTCACAACATGAATAACATAGAAATATGTTTAATATGATTATACATGTCTAGTCTATATCAGATTGCATGCCATATCGGAGAGAGGGGAGGGGAGGAAGAAGGAAAAATTTAGAACTCAAAATCTTATAAAAGTGAATACTGAAAACTAAAAATAAATAATTTTTTAAAAAATAAAGTAGTATGATGAATTTAACATGTACTTAAAAAGAAAGGCAAGGTATATATAATAGTCATATTTTTGTGTACAACCCTCAATATTCCACTACGTGTGTGGGAGTACTCATTTTGGTTCCTTTACTAAATTCAGAATAAAACAAAATGGGGAAAAAATAGGTCTCTCAGTACATGGATATGAAGGCAGTTCTCTTTCAGGTCTTTAAAGCAGTCTATGTTGCTCCTCAACATTTTATCTGACAAGCTATGTTTCTTTTCCAGGTGATTTTATTAGATTTCTTTAAACACATTTTTTCTGCTCCTTTAAGCCACCAAAATGTCTACTTAAAAGAGAGTACCTTACACTATCATTGTGGACAAGATAGAGAAATATGAATCAAACTAGGTGATAGGGACAGTTACATAGTTTGGAAGTGAGTGAAATACTGGATCCCCAATGTAGTCATTAGTGAATCAATTGTCTTTGCTAACAATGGTTATCCGGTCTTTTCTACACTAATCCCAAGGAAAGTGAACCTTGGCAGCTCGTTTCACTTTGGGAAGCAAAGGAAGGAAGATCACTAGAGGAATGCCTCAACAATCTTGTCCTGGTCTCAGATTCTTAAAATCTAACCAATAGCTCACTAATGTTGAGATTCCTTAAGAGTCTAGCCAATATGGTGGATCTTTAATAAACCTTGTCTTTAGCTGGAAAAAAAAGAATCTTGTCCTGTTCTTCTCAATATTTTTATCTGACTTGAATAAAGGCATGGAAGGTATGCTTATAAGATATGCTGATGACTCAAAGTTGAGAGAAAAAATGGATGAAATAGGATCCCAAAAAAAGAAATCAACATAATGATACAATGGGCCAAAACTGAGATGAAGTCTAACAGGGATAAATATAAAGTTCTACAACTCATCTTAAAAATCAATGAGAAGGAGTGGGGAGGGAGGGAGGGGGAGATTGAGAGGGGGAGGGAGAGAGAGAAAGAAAGAGAGACAAAGAGAGTGGGAGAGAGGGAAAGAGAAAGAGAGACAGACAGACACAGAGAGAGAAACAGAGACAGAGAGAGAATGCTGGAGACATGGCTAGACAGTATTTTATGTAAGGAAAAAATGATCTGAAAGTTATAGTTAATTGCAAGGCTCAAATAAGTTAAGAGTGGGACATGGCAGACAAAAAGCTAATGCTGTACCAGATTTCACTGAGAACACAAGAAGAAGAAATGTTTCTACTGTACTCCATTCTGGCCAAATCACATCTGGACTACTGTATTCAATTTGGGTTACCTCATCCTAAGAAAGACATTGATTGGCTGGAATTCATCCAGAGTAGGGAGTTCAAAATTATGAGAAGTGTCTAGACTCTACTATATGATGATAGATTGATCAAACTGATTGGGGAGGGGAGATAGTTTTAAGAAAGGATGGCATAATATTTAAAGCACTGCTCTGTGGGAAAGGGATCAAACTTGTTCTCTTTTACTGCAGAGAAGAGAACCAAGAGCAACTGGAAGAAGTTGCAGAGAGACAGGTTTAAGCTAAATGTAAGGAAAAAACTTTCCAATACTTCTAATAGCGAAATGAGCTGTCTCAGAAGAAGGCTCACTATTACTGAAATCCATGAAGCAGAACTTGAAACCCCATTTGTCAGCCATTTTGGTCACATAAAAGGGGCATTTTTGGTTACATTAAAGGTTGGATTGATGGCATTTGTGGTTTCTTCCTTCTAAATCAATTCAACAAATATTTATTCAGCATCTACTATATGGCAAGGTGCTCTATGCTGGAGATACACAGAAAAAAAAAAGGAAACTACTCTTGCTATTAACTTAGTCCCTTCCAACTCAGGTATTCTATGATTCTGTGACAATAAACAAGCTAAAATCAGAATTAATTTTTTTAAAGAATGAATGACCAGTGGTTCATCAAAACAAATTTTTATACTTTCTCTGTCTTTGTCTCCAGTTCTGTTTAGTAATTCAGAAGGATGTTCCTGACACTCTGAAATTTCAATGATCAGGGACTGGCAAACTATAGTCACAGGGCCAAATCAGGTCCATTATCTGTTTTTCTATAGTGCAGGAGTTCAGAATGGTTTTTTACATTTTTAAATAAAGTTTTACTACATTAAAAAACATAAAAAAAAACATTCTTAGTTCAGGGCAGTACAAAAAGAGGCAGCAGTCAGATTTGGCCTGGGCTATAGTTTGCCAACCCCTAACCCAGGTGATCAAAGAAAGATTCTTTATTGTCATTGGACTCTACTTAATAAAACAGGAGTGGACTCAAACATCTTAGAGTGATTTCAGGAACAGGAGTTAAAAGCCATTTTCTAGTTTGGCTTTATTTACCTAGTTTAAAAAAAATAGAATACCTTATTTCCTGAGCATTCTCTTGAAATAAGATTTTTGCTCAATACATCTTTTTTTCATCTAATCAAAGAAGATAATTCAAATCTACTTAGTATATGGTAAATGACATAAAGGAAAGGAGGTTTGCCTACAAATCAAAATTTATTAGAAAGCTGAGCAATTATTCTGAGTGTAGTTGGGGTAGATAGCTCATCTGGATCACCTAAGGGCCAAATTTCACCCCATGTATTCAAATTTCAAGTATTCAAATTCACATTTACCATATTTTTTCACCAAAACATCCCAGACTGGCTCCCCTTGACACCCAGTGCTATCTCTTCCAAGTTACTTCCTTTAGCTATCAGAAGGAAATTTAATTAATGTGAGTCTAAATGAAACAAACTTAAGAACATAAACATGCTCTAAAAAACTGATTTGTAAATTACCTATAGCCTTGGATCATCCTACTCTAAAATTTCTGGTCGTTCACATTAATAATCGAGTGTGAAGTATAATAGATGTGGATCACAAATAAGTCAGGAGATTATTTCCTTGACTCTCCCTATATTTGACTGTTTAGATAAAGCTTCTGAAAGGTCTGAGGTTTTCCAATGTTGAAAAGTGGGGTAGCATATCCTCCCCACCCCCACCCTGCACCTTCCCTGAATCACAGAGCTATAGATCTAAAAGCTAGAAGAGACCTTAGAAATTGTCTAATACAAACATTTTTTATAGATAAGTAAATTGAGTTAGAGATTTTAATCAGTGACTCTTTCCACTATGCAACTAAATTGTATGTAGAATCCATATTACATATACCTTTTGCATACTTTATTCAGTGTTATGTTGATTTGGTTGAGAATTTATTTTAAGAGTTTGGAAGAATTTCAAAACCTTCCAAGACACCCACTTCCTGTCTTCATTGGCAAAAAAATGGATGTGCATTCATTGAGATGTTGACAATACTTGAGTGTATAACTCCCTAGACCTTCCCTTTGCAGAAGCAAAATATGATTCATTATCACATTCAGCTTTTGGCTGTCAGAATCCTGTTTTCAAAAGATGAGGTTATCAGGTCCACATGCTATTTTTAAACTTCAAATTATTTGTTTTTGTTGTGATTTTTTTTTTCTTTGATTGATGCTGTAAATCTTTACTCATTTAATCTAGTGAAATGAAAGCCAGTTACATAGATGAGGTGAGAAAACCCTTTGAGGAAGGGTTGATAGAATTGGGATCATGAACATATTAAAGAGGCGACTACAGCATTACCAATCTGGCCCCTTCTGTGATTCACTGAGAAGAACATGAAATTTGAAGTAAGACCTGAAGTCAAATCGCACTTCTGTCTTTCACTGTGTGACCTAGAATAAAGCATTTAACCTCAATGCACTTCAGTTTCCGCAACTATAAAATGAGGGGAATGGATTAAATAACCTCCAAATTTCTACCACCTCTAAATCTAAGGGCCTAAGATCTCTCTCTCCAAAACAACTTTCTCCAAGATCATTAGTAAATCAATTACCAAAATCCCATGGCTACTTCTCAGTCCTCTTCTTCCTTAAACTTTCTGTTGTATTAAACACTGTTAACCATAACTTTCTTCTCAACACTCTACCCAAAGCAGAGATAAAGAAAATGAGGCTGAAAGAAGTAAAGTGACTTGGCCAAAATCTATTAAAGAGTCAGGATTCAAACCCAGAACCTCTGATTCCAAATAAAATACTCTTTCTACAACACTAAGTTATCTCTCAAAATATTCACTGATCACTCTATACCTTTTGAAATCCTTCTCTTCCTTCTATGCCCATTTCAGGTATTACTGCCTCCTTGAAAGTCTGAGCTTTAGTCCTTCATCATCAGTTACTTATTCAACATTTTCCAAATAGATATCCCAGAAATAAACTCATCTTGTTCAAACTAAACTCATCATCTCTCCCTCAGCCCCCCACCTTTTCCCCTCAAATTCCCTATTTTATTTAAGGTACCACCATCCTGCCAGTCTACCTGGTTCACAATCTCAGTGTTATCCTGCACACTTTGCTCTCTCTCACCTCACACATACAATCAATTGCCAAATCTTGCCATTTCTATCTACATAACATCTCTCCCATCTGACCCCTCCTCTCCAATCACATAGCTATCACCTACAAGAGTCTTCTAATTGGTTTCCACACTTTCAGTCTCTCACCACTCCTGGACACGTTCTACCCTGATGCCAAAGTCACTTTCCTTAAGTGAAAATCTAACCATGTGATGCTCACGCTCAGTCAACTATAGGGGGTTCTGAATGCCTCAAGGATAAAATATAAACTGCTCTGTTTAGCTTTCAAAACCCTATATAACCAGTAACAACTAATCTTTCCAGCATCATCGGACATTATTATACCTATACATTTTGCATCCAAGACAAACTGGCTTTCTTTTTGACACTGCCTTCTATTTCCTTGCTAAACCTTTCCGTTGGCCATCTCATACATCTGGATTGATCATCCTTTCACAATCCCTTTCATCTTTAGAATTCAATGTTTGTACAATTCCAAAAGGCAGTTTGCTATTGAGCAATGGATTTGGAAATGGATGACATGGGTTCATACTCCAGCTCACACATTTATTAGCTATGTAAATTTGACCAAATTATGATAATATTATTTGCAACTACCTGCCAGAGTTGTAGTGAGAATTCTTTGTAAACCTTAAAGCATCAAAGAAAAAGTACTAAAAAATTTTATAACAAATTTCCATGCCCAAAGCCAACATCTTTGATTTCAATGCAAATGTGTTTTTTTCAGACTTAGACAAAATTGGAATTATCACCAAATGCCAAGCTTGAAATCTTAGAAAGATTAAATTTCAGACTTGAAACATCATTGTTCCCTGTCCTGAGGGTAAAAACGCATCTCTTTCAATCACTGTTTGAGTTTTGTGCTTTTTCTGATGACAGAAAAAGAAGTGTAGACTACATTTGAGTTGCTTTATCCTGTTGTATTTCAGCACCAAATAACTCCCAGCCTTTTATTAACTGTTCCTCTGAGTCCTATTTATCAGACAGGCAGGTGTATTACCTGATAATACAATAAGCTCTGCTGGATGTATGAGTTGTTTTATTTCTTTTATACCCATAATCAGTTCCCAGAGCATAATAAAACAAAAGGTTTATTTCTCCCACCCCACTTTTTCTCTAGCAGCACAGCTGTAAATTATCAGCCTTCAGAAATAACCATTGCCATTTAATAAGAAATATAAAATACGTACTAATCTAACAAGGGACACACTAGATAAAAATAAACAAAGTATTTATTAAATTTGGTGACAGGATGAAGAATGAGCACAAGCATGTGTGTTGTATTAAAGTTAGAGGTGGGTATCACCCAGGAGAACAGCTAAAGAAAGACCTAATTTAGATGTCATAAAGTGGATATTACACATCATTTTTCTTAAATGCAGTCGCAAGCATCTTATCTCACCTTCTCTTGAGCTTTGCAATTCCCCAAATTGTCAAAACCAAAAAAAGAAGCACCTAATCATTTGGAACTAGAGGCATAGAAATCCAAGAGTATGAACCCCTTCTCTGTCATGAGGCTAGGGCCCAGGTACAACTTTGGAGAAGACATATTTGGTTTCTTTTATTTGATACTTTCTTTGACCCCTGCCCTTCTTAAGGCACCCATTTTTCTTCTCCCTGTACCAGGGCCTCAATGCTGTACTGTGCCAAGTTGTCCAGGAAAGGCAACAGCCATTTGAAGGCCACAACCAGCCTAAGCAGAATTTCACAGAACCACTGAATCTCAGAGATGGTAGAAACCTCAGTGACCATCTATTCCATCCTGTATCTTTATAAGAATTTCCTCGATAAACAAGGCTTCTTAATGTGTGGGTACAAATACAGTTTTGATTACTGTTTCAAATAATTGATTTCTTTTGAAGTCCTTTGTAATTTATATATTTGAAACAAAACATTATTCTGAGAAATGTTACATAGTCCTCACCAGACTAGCAAAAGGATCCATGGCACACCAAAAAAGTAAAGAATTCCTGCTTCTAAATTGTCTGCAGTGATTAACCAGACTTCAGCCAAATACCACTAATGACGAAGAACCAACTACTTCCCAAGGTATCACATTTCACTTTTTTGTTGGGAAGTTTTACTTTGCTGAAAAATAAAATCTGCCATTGTACAATGTCCAACTTTTTTCTTCTGTCTCTGCCCTCTAGGACTCAGCAAAATCATTGCCACAACAAACAATGATTATTTATTGATTATTAACTATTCTCAAATTATTCTGCCAAATACCACAGGAATACAAAGAACTGTAAGTCACGGTCCCTGAGTAGATTGCAATTTAATTGGGGAGAGAAAATCCACATAAAAAATGTTAATTAACATAAATATGTTAATATCAGTCCAAGACTAGAAGGGATGTCAAGGCAGTGCTTGTTGAGCTGCCAAATGGATGATATAAACAATACGTACTTTCAGAAGGACTTTCAGAAATTGAAGTAATCACAGTGCACTGTGGGATGTGTTAGGGAGAACTTTATAGAGTCAATAGAACTTAACCTATACTTTTATATGAGGGCCTAGCCTAGTACTTGAATATGAGTCTGTAAGAGTTGAGTTCAATTAGAAAAGAAAGTTGAAGATGATAAGTGATTGGGGTCAGCCTGGAGACTGAATTGTGAAGGACTTTGAATGATGCACTAAGGACTTTGGACTTTGCCCTGTGAAGAAAAGCTATCAAACTTATGTGGGAGTAACACAATGGGAAAAAAAAGTGCTTTCAGGAAGATAGATCAGGCAACTGAGTACAGGCTAGATTTAAAGTGAAAGTGAGTAGAGTACTTGAAAGTGAGTAGAGTGCTTCTCTACCTTGAAGGCTTTTCAAGGTTTTTTTCCCTTTTTATGATTTGGGCAAATTAAGATTGTCTGCTGAAGACTGTTTCTGAGAGAGCTACAGCTAGGTAGAATCTACTAAAATTGTATTTTACTGTAAGGCCAACTTTCTTTGGGGTAATTTGAGAGATGCTGCTGATAGGCTTTCAAAAAAAAAACCTGGAAGGATACTTGAGTTTCAGTAATAAAGTGTCCTTCCCTTGGGGTAATATGTTCTATTTCTAGTAGCCTTGTGGTAAAATGCAAGTATCCCTAGGAGGGTTAACTAATACACCATTAGCAATCAGCCAGTAGGTTTGATACTACATGATGAATTATTTGTCTATGGTAACTCATTAAACAAAGGAAAACACAGAATGACCCTCAGTCCTATATACCTCCATTTCATGTCAATAGTAGCAAAGTGGCATATATGGGAGCAAATGGTACTAAGAATAATGTCATCTTCAGACTGCCAAAGACCTTTAATTTAATTCTTGGTGCTCTAAATATGAGATCCTTGTCCACTAATCAAAATGGCTACTGAAGGAATAATATCACTTTTTTGACATTCTTCCTATTAATGAAACCAGAAGATATGAGGAAGTTGAAGTCCAATGGAAATATAGCTCCTTTAGTCAGTTTGTCAATGAACATTTATTAAGCACTTACAGTGGCCCAGGCATGGGGATATAAAGACCAAAAACGTCCCTGCCCTTAAGAAACCTATAACTGTGGAAAAGATAATTTATAAATAAGAATGGACATACAAAATATATACAGAGAGGACAGAAGGTAATCTGAAAGGGGAAAGCACTAGAAGATAGAAAGATCAGGAAAAGCCCCTTTTGGAAGGTTGGATGGACTGAGTATTGAGGAAAATTGGAAAGTTAAAAGACAGACTTGAGGGTTCAGAGCATTCCAAACATGGAGGACAACCAATGCAAAGACATGGAAACAATATGTAAAGCATCATAATTGAGGAATATCAAGTAAGCCAGTATGGCTGTGTCATGGAGTGCATGGAAAGAAGTAAAATATAAGAAAACTGGAAAGGTAAAAAGGGAACAGGTTATGAAGAACTCTTAATACCAAATATATGAACTTATATTTGATCCTGGGGATTATGGGGAGTCATTTGATCTCATTAAGGAGGGAAGTGACTTGGTCAAACAAGGTTTTAGGGAAATCAGTTTGGCAGCTAATGGGAGATTAATTGGAGTGGAGGAAAGACTCCTTATCTCAAATAAAGAGACAAGTAAGAGGACTACTGAAATTCTACAGTGAAAAGATCAGTACCTAAACTTCAATGGTGGTTCTATGAGTAGAGGGTACAGACAAGAGATGTTATGAAGGCAGAAATTATAAGATTTTACAACAGTTTAGACATATAAGAGAAATGCAAGAGAGAATTCAAGGATGACAATGAGGTTGCAAATTTGGGTAACTGGAAGGATAATGGTGCCCTTGACAGAAGCAGGGAAGTGTGAAAGAAGGGAAGACTTAGGAGGAAAGATATTTTCAATTTTGGACATGTTGAATTTAAAATATCTATAGGATATTCAATTCAAGATGTCCAATAGGTAGCTGGAGATGAGAGATCTCCTGACCTTTAGGTCAGGAGAGGGATTAGAGCTAGATAAATAAATCTGATAATTATCTGTATAGAGATGACAATTGAATTCAAGGAAATAAATAAGATCACTAAATGAGATAGTATAGAGGGAGAATAGAGAAGGAATCAGGATAGGGCCTTAGGGGACATTGTATAGATGAAGAATCAACCAAAAAAAAAAAGCTATAAAGGAGCTAATATCAGATAAGAAAAGAAACAACAGAGTAGTGTCATGAAAACCTAAAGAGAATAGAATATCCAAGGCAACATGGTGATCAACAACAGTGTCAATGCTGCTTAGAGGTCAAGAAATATGAGGAAACATCATTAGATTTGGCAGTTAAGAGAGCATTGGTAACTTTGGAGAATTGTTTCCATGTAAAGATGAGATCAGAAGCCAGAGTACAGATTGGTTTAAAAGAGAGTTCGAGGAAAGGAAAAGGAGTCACTGAGCCTTGACTAATTTCTCAAGTAGTTTAGTCAAGAAGAGAAGGAAAGACATTGGACAATAGCTAGTAGGGATGGAAGGGTCAGGTAAGGTTTTTTTAAGAATTGTGGAGGTGATGGGGACATAGACTCAAATGTTCTCCCTGGAGAGGGAAATAAAATTGGCAGAGTTGGTTTCATCATACAGCAGGAGATATTGGACATTTGATTATCTTATAGCTAACTACGTATCATAAATGTAAAGAAAAAGGCCACCATGAAGATAACACTAGCTACTGTTGTGACCAATTTTGGTACCAGAGAACAGACAGTGAATCACATTTCCCTTGTTCCACTAGAGGAATGTTACATATTCTGCCAAATGAGTTGGTAGTGTCCATTTTGCTTAACTATTTTTTGTTGATGTAGGGTTCTGTGGGTGGAGTCATATAACAGGAAAAACCTGTAGCATTTTAAACTACTTTTAATGATAATTTTATCTTACATACCAACATCTGTAGCAATACATGAGAAAGTATAGAAATTCTATGAAGAACAATATAAGACTCTTAGCAAATACATGTATGTGTGTACATGTGTATGGATGTGTATATATGTACATGTGTGTATGTACATATAATTACACATATACACATGCACATATATACATATACACATGCATATACATATATATGTATATCTGCAGTGACTTCTAGGCAAAAGTGGGCACGAGAGAATGACAAAAAAGTATGTTTGAAAATTTGGCTTAAGATCAAGAAAAAAGAGGCTAAAGATTTGTAGATTACATAGAAACCTCATGTCAATATATCAAAGGTACTTTTTTCAAGAAGAGAGTCAGGAGGTCCTGGACATGGTGAGTATGACAAAAAAGTATCCCCAAATTTAAATGATTCTTAACAGACAGTAAATAACTCGTGATCAATGTGTAGGTAATTTCCAAATAAGCTAACTCTATATAGTCAGATGACCAATTTGTTAGATAAAGGATAAAAATTAACACCAAATTGGAATGGATTTTTAAAAATTAGAAAATAGGCCTTGCAATTAAAATATCTCCAGTATGGTTTAGTACAGACTAATGAATGAATATAAGAATGAATGGATTAAAAATGAAAATGTATTTAGTAAGTGCCTACTACATATCAAACACTATACTAAGTGCTGGTTATACAAAGTGAAAAAGCAAAACAGTCTGTGAACTCAAGGACCTTACACCCTAATTGAAGGATATAAAACATAAGAAAGATCATCAGCCGGGGAGCTAGAAAGGCTCGAAATCCTAAGGTTTGGAAATGCAGAGTGGTTGAAAGGGCCCAAGGGTTCTAAGCATGTAACAACATGAAAGAGAGTCATGCCCAAGTCTCTGGAGGTCACAGAAGCAGGGCAGATGGTAAAGCCTAGTGTCCACCTCAAAAGAAAGTTTCAGTTGTTGACTTCCAGCTCATCCAAGTCATGTGCAACTATATCACTCTTCCCATCTGGTCATACTATTGGGTCTGAGTATCCCAGGGAGGTCAAAGGAGGTACTATACATGTTAACACATATATATGCCCTCTTTGTTCTATATATCTTTTAATGATATGGATATTACAGATAAATCAGACTTAAATTTATCATATAGCCTTGAAATGGTTCTTCTACTTCAGTAATATTTTCTATTTTTGAATAATATCTTTAAACTCATTTGCATTTCTCAACTATCAAATATAATTCTTCCTTCCTAAATCTTAATTTTTGGGGCCCACCTTGCAACTAGTAGCTCAAAATGGGAACAGATTGCCTTAGGTTGATGTGATATGAGAGATAATGTGGCATAGTAGATATTATGCTTGACTTGGAGTCAAGAATCCTACCTCTGACAATTATTAGTGTAAATAAATCACTTAAATTGTCCATTTCACTTTTCTTATCTGTAAAAGGAGGGGCCTAGACTTAATCTCTGAATTTTCTTCCAGATCTAAATTTATGATCTTATAATATGACCAAATGTCATCAACACATTCATTACTCATGTCAAAGAGTAAACTTATTGCTTTGGTATTTTGGTAGATCTATAGTTATTCCCTACACTGATGCAGATTGCAGCCCCATGCTTGCCATGCATCCTCCTTTGAAGATCCTCCCAATGCCCTGGGAGGACTTTCTCCAATCATTTTAGGACCTTAGGAAAAGGAATATCCTGAGTGAGCTATCAATCTGTTGTCTCTCACTCTTACTACACAATTGGCCCAATTCCTTTTTTTGTTCTGTCCTGTGACCTCTATCTTATTACAGTTGTCTACTTTGAAAATTTGTGACACTGACCTCATAGTCACTCCTTCCACTAATGATTTTCAGGAGTTGTTGTAGCCAAAAAATTTATGACAAATAGGTTGGTGCTTAGACAACAGACATAAAGGTCCATCACCAGGCCCACATATGATAGCATAAATGAAACACAGCTCTGTATTTGTCAATAACTTATCAACAATCCTCCCCTACACATATGCATATAGGAAATATTTAATAAATATTTGTTGTACTAAATTGAAATACTTTGCAGAAAAAAAACTGGCTTATGATCAGGCTCATCCTTTTCATATAGCCAGTAGCTTTTTTAAGATAAATGCTGAAAAACATAGAATTGCATTTGGCTATAAAGGGAAAAGGGCCCGGGTTACTGCAAGAATATTTCATTAAGCTTCCCCAATAGGCACCTCAATGAGCAGAAATGCCATTTGAAGCTAAAAATATAAACATAAAGAATAGACTCTCCAGAGTAAGTCCCTGGCCCTTAAAAACCATTCACAAACTAATCAGTTCAAGTTCATTTCCACACCAAATAAATAAGGCAATGAATCTGTTGCTGTTTTCAATCACTGAGGTCCTTAAATTCAAAAAGAATTTCCAAAGAGCAAAGAGAGTAAGTATCCTGTTCTGATACCTTTTCTTACCACTGCTTTCTTAAATGAAGATTCTGATCCCACCAGATTGATCTATTGCCATATTTGGAACATTTCTATTTGTTTCCAGATCCCATGCCTTTGTTCAAGAGCACTACAGGGGAAAGGTCACTGAACTCGGAGTGTGGAATTTAGAATCAGGGGATTTTTATGTGAATTCTGGCTCTCCAATTTTGCCTTTGTGACCTTGGAAAATATCACTTAACCTGTTTGAGCCTCAATCTTTTTATATGTAAAGTAAGGGGATTGGACTAGATTACTCCCAAGGTCCCTTGCAGGTCTAGATCTATGATCTTATGTCATTCTTGCTCAGACTATCTTTCATCTGCCTCTTGTACTTGTCAAAAGCATCCCCCTCCTTCAAGAGCTTCCTTGTGGTCTTACTCTTCCCCCTGCTATGTTCCCTCATCACATCTAGCAAGGACTTATCTTTCTTCCCCTTGAATTCCTATAAGTACTTATTGTTCAGCTCTTAGAGCAGCGCCTAGCACATCATCATTGCTTAATAAATGTTTCTTTCTTTCTTCTTTTTTTTTTTGGCTGGACAATGGGGTTAAGTGATTTGCCCAGGGTCACACAGCTAGTAAGTGTTATGTGTCTGAGGCCGGATTTGAACTCAGGTCGTCCTGAATCCAGGGCCAGTACTCCATCCACTGCACCACCTAGCTGCCCCTTAATAAATGTTTCTTGATTGATTGATTATCTTTACCAAAACTCTTAGCCCCTAGGTGGCACAGTGAATAGAATGAAGAACTCAGTTCAAATCCATACTCAGATACTTACGTAACTGTGTGATTCTAGGCAAATCACTTTTAAACTCTGTTTGCCTCAATTCCCTTAACTGTAAGATTATTATAACAATAGCACCTACTTCCCATTGTTGTTGTGAAGAACAAATAAGATAAATGTAAAGGATTTAGCACAGTGCCTGGCATTTTATTGTTGTTATATTCATTTCTACATGACCCCGTGGACTTTGTTCGTGGAGTTGTCTTGGTAAAGATACTGGAGTGGGTTGTCATTTACTTCTTCAATGTGTGCCCATTTTAGATGAGGAACTGAGGCAAATAGGGGTTAAGTAAGCTAACAGCTAGTGTCTGAGGCTGCACTTGAATTCAGGTCCTCTTGATTCCAGGGCTGGTGCTCTATATACTGTGCCACCTAGCTGCCCTGATGATGTCTTTAGGTGGATTATTTTTTGCATGGCAAGGGGCAGAGAATAAGTATTCATCTAACACCTACCACATAGCAGGCATTATAGTTTTTTTAAAAAAAACAAAAATTATCTCATTTGATCACAAAGAGATTCAACTGAACAACAAAAATTTTATTTGATCATGGGAGTTAGGAGGGAGGAGAGGGATTTGTCTTATTAGCATCATTTAAATAGCAATGGATAGATTGATGGGCCTAAAGTCAGGAAGATCTGAGTTCAAATCCCACCCTCAGACACTTGCTAGCTATGTAACCCTGAGCAAGTCACTTAATCCTTTTTGCCTTAGTTTCCTTATCTGTAAAATGAGCTCGAGAAGAAAATGGCAACCCACTCCAGTATCTCATAAAGAGTCAGACATGACTGAAGAACAATTCAACAACAAAAATCAACAATGCCATGCAAGGTATCATGTGATAAACTATTTATCATACACCTAATTCAGTGCCCATCTCACACCTCTTAGTTTTTTTGTTCTATCTATTTGAACTCAGATCATCCTGACTCCAGGCCCAGTGCTCTACCCACAGCACCACCTAGCTGCCCTGTCTGGCACATAGTCAATATTTAATAAATGTTTGTTTCTTTCCCTCTTAGGACACATATCATAGACTGCCTTATGATGTTAGGTCCTTTTGAGTACATTTTAGTTGCCTGATGAGATACATGATTCTCAAGAACAGGAGCTGTGTTATCTATTTCTTTCGTATTCTCCCTAAAATGTCTAGTATAAGGCTCTGCAAATAAGTTAACAGACATGTTGACTGACTAACCTTGAGCAGCCAGAGGGGAAAATCATTGTAAGCTCAAGAATATATCTCAGGTGATAGATTTTTCTGTTGGAAAGCATATGTCTATGGACAGACCTGAGACTATATTTTTAACTGCTGTGGTATGAAGAATATGAGTAAGCAAAAAGGTTTCCAGACCCTGTTTCTACTATCGTCAAAAGTAGCAATGATGATTTTATGAAAAATGCAGAAAATCCTCCCACCATCAGCAGAGGAAATGCTTTGTTGGCACAGTCTTCAAGAGAGATGAAAAGTAGCAAAGTGGAAAGAGTGTTAGAGTACAAGGGTCTGGATTCAAATCCTGATCCTACATCTTACTACCTATGTGATCGTGGGCATGTCCTATATCTTCTTTAGCCTTCAATTTCTTTATTTTTATAAAATGAAAGAATTTGACTATGTGACCTGTAAGGACCCTTCCAGATCTACCTGCTATGAGTTTAGAATGTTAATTCACCTTTCTGTCATGTATGACCCCAACTTCATTGTTGTTTAGTCAATCAGTCATGTCTAACTTTGTGATCCCATGTACTATAGCATGCCAGGCCCTTCTATCCTCCACTATCTCTCAAAGTCAGTACTTGTTAATTGCTCCATAGTCCCCAGTTTTTTGATTAATATTTTCTCAGTTATACATAGCTTTTAAAATTCAGAAAACACTTACATGTAAATGAGCTGATAGACCACAATATGTTGAAGCCAGCCATCTTTACATTTATCAGTACTCTTGAAGCTGCTTCCAAACAGGTTCTCATGGTATATTTAACTGAGTAACTATTTGTTCTCAGTTCCTCAGAACTGCCTCAAACTGTTTTTTTTTAACATTAATATACTTTTTCTGCCCTTTTCAGGAAATAAAGTGTCTATATATGAAAAGAATAGTATCTTTCAGGGGAAGGATAATGTATTCTGTTTTGGATGTATTGAATGAATTTCAGGTTGTTCTAAGATATTCTGTATGAAATATCCAATAGGCAGTTGGTGTTATGGGGTTGGAGTTTAGGATGAGGTCGCCAAGAAAGAGAGAAAAAAGAGAGAGAAGAAAAGAAAAAAACAAGGAGCCAGGGCAGAGCGTCGGAGTATTCTTACAATGGGGGGGGGGGGGGGGGGTGATGTGGATGATAAGCCAGCAAAAGACACTAGGAAGGAACAATCAAACAGGCAGGAAACCCAGTAAAGAGTAGAATCAGAAGAATCCAGAGATGAGAGAGTATCTGGTTAATATCATTAGAGCCTTTCCATTCTGACTTGCCTTCATGTACTCCACGTTCCAGCCAAATTGGCCTTCTTGTTCTTCTTTTACATATGACATTTTAACATTGCACTAACTATCCATAAAGTATGTGAGGAAGAGGAATATGAATTGGGTATGCAAAAGTAGCCTAGAGCCAGACTGTGTAAATCCTCCAATACCAAACACAAGAGTTTATAATGTAGCCTAAAGGCAAAACAGGGTTCTAAAGATTCTTGAACAGGAAATAACAACTTAAAATATCATATTATTCTTGATATGGTGTGGGGATGAGATGGGATGGGGTGGGATGGTACCTTATATTATGGTATTGTATGGTATAGTAGCAGTAATAATTAACATAGAACTAGGTAGCACAGTGGATAGAGTCCAAGACATAGAGTTAGGAAAACCTGAGTGTGAATTCTACCTTAGGCACTTACTAGCTGATTGACCATGGGCAAGTCACTTAACCTCTCTGTGCCTCAGTGTCCTCATCTTTAAAATGGGGATAAAAATAGTATCTACCTCACAGGATTGCTGTGAGGATTGATTGAGTTAGCATGTAAAGTATTTTGTCAACTTTAAGTGTTATATAAATGTTAGCTATTATTACTACTACAATAGTATTGTATTATAATTGTATCAAGTATAAAAACTCCAAAGCACTGACTTATTAAATTCCGACTCAATCAGTAGCAATGCTTCTGTGCCTTTGTACTAGGTGTCTCCCATGTCTGGATTGAATTTCCTCTTCATCTCTATCTCTAGGAATCTTCAGTTTTCATTAAAACCCTAATGAAGAACCAAATTTAGTATTAGCCTTTCCTGGACCCCTAATCTTGTAATGATTTACCTCTCAAGAGTATATTGTATCTGTTTTATGTTTATTTTGATACATATACGTATACATGTACATGTTGTCTCCTCTGTTAGAAGGTAAGCTTCTTGAGGGTAGGGGCTACTTCACTGTTGTCTTTTTGTCACATGTATCTAGTATGATACCTGGCACATAGTAGGTACTTAATAAATAATTGGCTGTTGGTCGATGGATTAGGTAAGCCATTTATGTTCCCAGACAACCCTCCAAGACAACAAATTAGAGAAGAATTGCCAGTCCACAGTGCTAGAGGAAGTTTCCACACCAGGAGGTGTTCACACTGGTGAAATCACGTCAAGATCCAAACAACAATGATTAAAGTTAAATGTCATGGATGCTCATCCCATAGTGACTAAACTGACTAGGCCAATGACAGCATCTCTGCTGAAAATTAAATAAGAAGAATCTGGCTTAATTTGTATATGATGGATATAATTCCTTCCTGACAATAAGGTTGGTTAAGCACTAGTGTCTCCTTCAGGAATCTTTAAAAATAAGATAGATATCAATCCATTTGGAACAGTTCAGATGCAATCATGACAATAGAAAGAAGAAATAAAATAATGAAAAGAGCCTCGAGAGTCAGGAAAACTAGATTATAAACCCAATCCTGTTACTAAACTTGGACAAGTCACCTGACCTTTCTTGGCCCCTGTCAAATAAAATGTTTTGCTTAGATGATTTCCAACATCCCTCCTAGTTCTAAAATTTATAAAATGAGGAATGTCCTCAATTGTTTTCTGCAAAAACACTTGTAGTACAAAACCCAGTCAGGTTGAATGGCAAGGAAATAGTGACAGAAATCTGGTTCTTTCACTTCACCGGGATTTTTTTTCTTTCTAAGAGCATGCTTGTGACTGGGAGCCAGGCTCAGTTAAACACAGATGTCCCCATCCCTACATTCACAACAGAAGAGGAAAAACACACCCTGAAATATTTGAACATTTTTACAACCATGGTAATGGGCTTAGTGAACAACAAAAACTAAAGCAAATTGCTCTTCAAAAGGAAATTCACCTTTCCAACAAATGTAGCCTTGGAGCAATTGAAAGGTTCAGAAAGAGGTAGAATTGAGGTTACATTGAAGAAATCTCCCAGCAACTCATAAATGAATTAGGCTATAAATGAATACTAGATTTGTTTCAACCCTAAGAGCTCCTATAAAGCATAAAGGCTTTTAACTCCCTATGAATAATCCTTTCCCATAAAACCCCCTCTTCTTCAGCTGCCTCTTCATAATTTCTGAAAGTATAATTTAGAAAGTATGTTGTTTTTAAAGTGAAAAGGAGTTTCAAAGGAATAGACCTTGCAAGTAAATTTGTTTTGCAAGGAAACTAGCTAAGCCTCACGTCTCTTCAGTAAAGCATTATGGTGTAATCGATGGAGTGCTGAATGGGAAGTCAGAAAAACCTAGGTTCAAATCTTGCCTTCAGCCCTTACCAATGAGGGCACCCTGGACAAATCTAACTTCTCTGAGTCTCAATTTTCCATTCTGGAAATAAGGGACAATAATACTGGTAGGATCTGCCTGCAGAGTTTATGTGAGGTTTCAATTAAATAATGCATATGTAATACATCCTTTGG
Source organism: Vombatus ursinus (assembly GCF_900497805.2). Taxonomy (NCBI): domain Eukaryota; kingdom Metazoa; phylum Chordata; class Mammalia; order Diprotodontia; family Vombatidae; genus Vombatus; species Vombatus ursinus. The sequence continues at coordinate 28,333,784 of NW_020954594.1, read as the reverse complement.
GCTACTCCCCAACTTGTGCTCCCACTTATGAATTGGACCTCAGATGTGTGACTACTCCCACATTTTAAGGGTATACCCTGTAGTACCACCATTCTAAAAATACAGTTCAGTGTGTTTTCCATTAGCAATCAACCAGCAGACTCAATTAATTCTTATCTAAAGTATTATTCAAATGATATAGCAAGAACAATAGCTACAAGCCTTCTCCTCTTCCCTTTATGCCTCCCTGAAAAAAAAAAAAACTTGGACAAATTATTTCACAAATATATATGATGGTGGTGGGGAGAGTGAACACAGACCTAAAGTACAATGGTAGTAAGATACATGTTTAAAGAACACAACGCTACTCACAACTGAAGAGTCTTCATGTTGCTTCTCTCTTGGACATGGGTCAGAGCTAGATGAGCTGTTTGGCTGTCATTGTTTCTCCCAGGGCATGACTTCTCTGCTGGTCAGGGCAATATACTGGACAACCTGGAACCTGAGTTTGCTCTGCAGTGGTTATCTGGAATCCTCACCACTCAAGTTTTAGGCTTAACTGCAATTCTCAGGTAGGACTACTGCTATGCTTTTTCAGAAAGAGCAAAGACACTTAGCCTAGGACTGGAAGAAGGCTATCCAATTCTGTTCCCTCAGACTGTCAGCTTTGAGACTTGCAACCTCCCAGGCAAAAGGTAGGAGGGCAGATTTAGCTATTCCTTTTAACCACTCTTCCTGGTACATGGCTAGATTCCATTGGTAGAGTCATCTCATCTTATCTTCACAATAACCCTGGGAGGTAGTTACTATTATTACCCCCATTTTGCTGATTAGGAAATTGAATCTGTGAGAGGTTTAGTGATTTGCCAAGGTCAATTAGTAGTAAGTGTCTGAGATAGGATTTGACCCCAAGAGCTGCTGATTCCCAAGTCCAACATTTATAAATGTGCACCAAGATGCAAAGTGGAAACAGGGAGGAATTCGTTCTTTCCATTGTAAAGAACTGAAAAAGTGTCTCCCAGACTCCAGATCCAGAACTTGATCCACTTTCTATCAAGTCACATATAAGTGCTTTTTGGGGTATAAATGAGACTACTCAAAGTTTTACATAAGGTTCCAAATTATCCACTGATGTGAAAGCAGCTTACCCTTAAATCTCATTGTATCTTCTGGTTTCTCCCCCTTGTATTCTGAAAATTTGCCTGTCTCAAAGACGTCACAGCATGGCATACACACAACACAGTATAGCATAGTATGATAAAGTATATTATTGCTTCATGTATAGTATAACATAATTAGAATAGCATAGAATAGCATAGTGTAGGATAGGCTAGGCTAGGCTAGGCTAGGCTAGGCTAGGATAGGATAGGATAGGATAGGATAAGGTAGAGTAGGGTAGGGTAGGATGGGATAAGAACAGCTATCATTGAGTGGGAAAACCCTCAGAACACCTACTCATCAAATGCCTTTCACCCTTCTGACTAGCCAAACCCAGCTTTCAAGGCCTGTCTCCTCAATAAAAAAAAATCTTTCTAAATTCTCCAATGCACAATGAAATCCTATAGCTGCCAAGAGTCTGTGCTAGATAGTTTTGCAATAAATTATTTGGTATTTTGTATTATTCACCAGTTATTATGTATGTATATATCTTATCTTCTCAGTTGGACTGCAAGCTCCTCCATCTGGTAGCAAAGTAATAGTTAGTGGTCACCTATCCCCTTTAGGATAAAATGCAAAATCCTTTGTTTGGCACTAAAAACCTTTCACAATCTGCCTCCAGGCTACCTTTCCATACTCATTTCATATTACTCCTCCTCATACACCTGATAGTTCAGGGAAGCTGGCCTACTTGCCATTCCCAATCTATGACATTCCATCTCTCTCGCTTTTGCATGGGCTTCTTCCCATTGCTTAGAATGTTCTCCACTGACCTCTACCTCTTGTAATCCCTAGCTTCCTTCAAGGATCAGTTTATTTGCCATTACCTAATAGAGTCTTTCCTGCTCCTCATCCATCCTCCACACATACACATACATACAAATGTTAGTGACCTATACCCCAGGTGGAATTATTTTATATACATTTTGTATTTAATTTGATACATACCTGTTCTCACACTACCTTGAGAGTAGGGACTGCTTTAATTTAATTTTAATTTAATTTAATTCAATATCTAGAATAGTGCCTTAAATAAATGTTTCCCTTTTTTTTTAACCTGTTTTGCTCCCCCATGGCATCTGGCGGTGTTCCAATCAGCAAGTAACCCTTTATTCAGTCATTCTATCAACAAATATGTACTGAACACCTACAATAAGACAATGTGCTAGATGGGGTAGGGGAAGAGGAAGGGGGAACAAACATAAAATAATATAAAATATCTGTTGACTGACTAACTGACCAGATGAATAAACCCCAAGCAATGAAAAAATGTTTTGATTAAATGATTAACTACATAAGAAACTGTTTTTGGGATGAGGTTGAAGAGAATAATCAAATCAAGTCAATAAATATTTATTAAACCCTCAGTATGTTCCAGGCACTGAACTAAATACTGGGGGTGCAGAGAAGGGCAAAAACAGTTCCTGTTCAAGGAGCCCAGTCTAATGGAGGAGAGATAACATGCAAGCAACTACTATGTACAGACAAAATATGGACAAGATAAACTGGAAATAATCAACAGAGGACAGACTAGCATTGGTGAGCCTGATAGGTAAAATGACTGACAATGGTCTGCTCATGATAAAACAGTAGTTATCCGGATCCTGTGGTTTAAAGTGATAATAAATAGCCTTTCCCACCCCACCCCATCCCACCCCACCCCCAATAATAGCTAGTTCTTTTTCCTTAACTTAAGACAGTGAAAAAAGAATGCACTGCACTTTTTTAATTGATCAAGACAAGGTCTACAAGAAATAAAGAGCTGAACAAATGTCGATGTCTAGGAAAGAAACTAGTGGTGGGAGATTTCTTGGCTTTGTTAACTAAATTAGGGTAACCCAGGACTACCTAGAACAGCAGCCTCATGTGGAATCCAAGGACTGAAATTGAAGAATCAACAAGTAAGGGATTATATAAATTTATTACATATTATTTCCCATTATATACTCTATGCTCGAGTCAAACCAACCTACTTGTTCTTCCCCTACACATGACATTACAGATCTTACCTTGCACCTTACCACATGCTGTTCCCCATTTTTAAACGCATTCCTCCACCTACTGGAATACTTAATTTCCTTCAACACTGAGTACAGGAGCCACCTCCAACACAATCCTCAAAATCATTTTGAACATATTTTGTACACTTCGTGCATATTTTATCTGCACACAGGTTGTGTGCCACACATTCCTCCAGTAGAATGGAAACTCCTTGAGGGAAGGGGCTATTTCACTTTTGTCTTGGTTTCCCCAGTGCCTTTGGATAGTGCCTAAACATAGTAAGTAGTTAATTAATGCTTGTTGAATGAAAGAATGTTTCCCCAATTAGCAAAACCTGAGAAAAAGGATCACGGATGGTTTGGAGTTAGAATCAGGATGAAAAAATAGCTTTATGATTTTCAATCAAGACAAAGTTGTACTCCGTAATCGAACTGCCAAGTTATATATGTATGGCATAGAGTAAAGCTTCCTTACAACGTAGGAGGTTCATTTCTTGAATGCTCAATAGCTGCCTAGATATGATCATCCAGATGACCTCCTCCCTGTGAAAGAGAAGTAAGTGGCAGGGCTTCATAACCAAGGCTGTGGTTTAAATTAGAGGCTGGCTTCTTTTCTTTTTAGTTGGTGAAAGGAGACAGGATCAGCAGAAAATGTACAGAGCAAGCATTTTATCACAGGTGCCCAAGGACTGCTCTTCTCAAACTGAGTTTCAAGTTCTAGTGAAGAGTAGTTATATAATATCATACTGTGCCCCACTGAAAACTCAGGGTGTCCCTTCGGAATTTAGCAATTATTTGGAAAAACATTGTGAAAAGATATATGGTGGGTGAAAATGGGACATAGTAAAGGGATCAAACACATAGCCATGGGCAAACACATAGCCATGGGCAAGGTATTACATTATATACAATATTACTGAGGGCTGCTGGGGGGAAAAATGTACCTATGAAATATTTAATAAAATAAAATGTAATAGGACATAGATAATGTTAAGATGTGGTTTCTAAGTCAACATGCAGCCTTCAGGGATCCTTATGAACAGTTTAGTACCCCCATTTCTATTTGAGTTTGACACCACTGGACTATAGCATATTACCAATGAATAGCTGCATACTAAAAGTAGTGAAAGAGCTCTCCTCAAGGAGATGGGAGGCAAGAGGGTACAGGGGAACAGAGTGGAGATTTGGGGACTCTAGAGACAGGGCATCTGGTTTAAATCCTGTATCTGATACTTAGCAATTGGGTGATTTAGGACAAGTCACTTAGCTTCCTGAGGCTGCAAAATGAGGGCATTGGATTAGATGGCTTTTAGGCTTTTATGAATAACCCTTCTAGCTCTAGCACTATGGTCCTATGTTTGATCAGAAAAGGAATACATTGATCAGGTAGAAGAGTGAGGAATAATAGATAGGGAGTCTCTGTGTTCCACTGGTATTCCTACAATGTGATGAGATGTAAAAGAAGCCCTCTAGTCCCTTAGATGGAAACACTGAGAAGGAGTTATGGGTAGATATGAATAAGGATTCCAGAGAAAGAAAAGACAAAGATAGATTGTCCTCTGTACTACTGGAGTAAGTACTCACATTAATGCAATCAGGGGTTTATCAAAATTTTAACTGAAAGAAATTAGGCATCAATCTATCCCACTATAGGGACAGAAGGAAAGAAAACCATCTCTCTTACTCACTGGCCCTGGATGGACACATCATGAGTGCCATGCATACATCTGCCTTTGCAAACCATTCAATTTTCTATGCCCTGGCCTTGGTTTAACTTCCTAGAATCTGATCACAGCTGACTTGGCACCTGGCTCTTCTCCCTTTTTGCTAACAAGAGTTGTCCTCTGAAGGAGTGCATGCTGCAGAAGGGAGAGAATACATAGCTTTCTGTTCCCATCCCACAGACATTAGGTATAGCTGGTGATAGCTCAGAGCAGGCCTGTACAAACTGCAGCTTGCCAGAGGATTTCCTCTACATACAAAGAATGTTTTCCTCTACATTTTTCAAGGGCTTCCTGAAATCCTTTGGCCTGCCATAAACAGCCTGCAGGCTGCAGGTTGTGCAGGCCTGACTTAGAGTGATTGGAATAATCCCCTATTTGCCTTAAATAAATTGTTTGGAATTTAAGTGGGCTAATTAGGGGAAAACTGGGGTGCATGATCAGCTCTCATCAAGAAGTTGTCGAACAGTGTTCACAATGAGTAGAGAAAGTGATGATGGGTGAATAACCAGAGTGGTGCACTAATTCTCTGGAGATGTCAGGAGAAAATGAGGTTGGACTTCTTATGACAAACTTTTGGGAGAACATAAATGAGAGCAGCACAAAATGGGCAAGCATAGACCAGCTGTGATCTACACTGCTAGAGGCTTGATGAGATCATGGATCCTTTTGATTATTAAATATTATCTCCTGAATAAGTAAACAAGGAATATTCATTTCTATAGACAATCCTCACAGGTATGTGAGACAAAAAAGGCATAGCGATTTATAGTCATCATAACGGCACCTAATGATAGTAAATAGGTTATAAGATGACTTTTGGAGAACGAGATTCTTGAACAGGTCAGATTAGATGAATTATGTAGTCTTTTTCAACTCCCGTAATCTGTGATTCTGTGTTTCTATAACTATAAAGCTAAAGAGTGGTGGGCCCTTCTCCCTGGGCAAGCTTTTGTATGGTCAAAGATAGGAATAATATATTGCCTCAGGGAGAGGAGGTCCCTCTGGTGGTGTGGTTTCAAATGGAGCCAAATAGGGAAAATTCTGAAGATTTCTCTGTAGATAGTAAGCCAACAAATAGTCAACTAGAATTTATTAAATGCTTACTAGGTGCCAGGCACTGTGCTAAGTTCTGGAGATACAAATACAAGTAAGAAGAAAAATAGTCCCTATCCTCAAGAAGCTTATTTGCTGACAGAAGAATTTGCTTTGGTAAGGAGTTTGGGAATGTCTGAGAGCAACACTTAGCGCCACTTACTGGAGGCTATATGGAATTTTAAGAGGAAGAAAGAAAATAAGCACTTATTAAGCACTTACTACATGCCTGCAACTCTGTTTAGCACTTTAGGAAGCTGAGGCAAACAGATTAAGTAAATTTGCCCGGAATCACACAACTACCAAGTGTCTGAGACTGGATTTGAATTCAGGGCTTCCTAACTTCAGACCTTGCTCTTTCCACTGAACCAGCTAGCTGTCTAAGACAAGAAAACATGGAGAAATGACAGCATAGACTGCCTGCTAGGAGTGGTACAGAAATGTAGGGGAAACATAATGAAGAACAATATATATCATTGTCAAACTTCTGAGAAAGGCAACACATATTGGGGGCAGAAGGAAGAAGTTATGAATGTTAAGTGGCTGTAACTCCCTAAGACCTTTGGGATATGGTTCCTCATTAGAGAAGATCCTTTGCTAGATCATCATCTACGTGCCATGACGAATTCTGGGCCTTCTCCTTGCCTTTTCTTTCTATTCTATCTCTCAGTAATATCATCAACTCCCATAGGTTCAATTACCTCTATGAAAATGACTCCCAAATCTATATACATAAGCCTCATCTCCAGCTGCCTCCCAGACATTTCCACCTGATTATTCCATGGGTATTTAAAATTCAACTCTGCAAAACTGAACTCATTCTTTCCTCCTAAATTCACTCCTCAAGGCAGGTAGGTGGCATTATAGATAGATTGTAGGGTCTGATGTCAGGAAGACTTCATGAGTTCAAATCTGGCCTCAGATACTTACTAGCTCTGTGACCCTGGACACGCCATTTAATCCTGTTTGCCTCAGTTTCCTCATCTATAAAATGAACTGGAGAAGGAAATGGCAAAAATCACTCCAGTATCTTTGCCAAGAAAACCTCAAATGGGGTCCCAAAGAGTCAGATATGACAGAAAACACTGAAACCTAAACTCACCCCTCCTCCTAACTTCCTGATTTCTGTCAAGAACACCACCATGTTTTTCAGTCACCCATGTCTATAATCATCAGGTCCTCTTCAATTTGTCATTCTCATTCACTGCCTCCCCAAAAAGCAAATAGTTGTCAAGTCATATTGATTTGTACTCCCCACCATATCTCATGTTCTTTGTACTCATCAAGACCAGTTCAGGCCATCATAACCTCTCTGCTGAACGTTAAAAGCAGCCTCCTAATTAGTGTTAAGTTCTCCAGTCTTCACTCTCCAATCCATTTTTGACATTTGCAAAATTGATATTTCTAAAGTATAGAACTAAATGTCACTCAGACTTAGAGTCATAGGATTGTGAATCTAGAGAGGGAGGGGACCTCAGAAGCCATCAAGTTCAACCCCTTCATCTTACAGTTGGGGAAACTGAGACCTGAGGAGATTAAGTGACTTACCCAAAGTTATACAGGAGGGAATGGGATTTGAACACAGGTCATCTCTCTCCAGAACAAGTGCTCCTTCCACTGTATTACCCTGCTCAAGAAGTATCAGTGGCTCTTCATTGCCTCTATGATCAATTGCAAAGTCCTCTATCATTTAAAACCTTTCACATATCTTTCTAGATTAATTACTCATTACTTCACTTCATACAATCTATATTCCATCCAAACTGGGCTCTTCCTTGTACATGACATTCTATCTCCCAACTATGCTTTTGCATAGGCTGCTTTTCATGCTTGGAATGTCCTCTTTCTAAACCTCATCCTCTTAGAATCTCTAACTCCCTTTAAGCCTCAGCTCAAGTGTCACATTCAAGAGGCCTTTCCTGATTCTCCCATATTTCAGTCTGAAATCTCTTTGTACTTCTTTTATTTATACCCTGTATTTACTTAGCTGTGAACAGTTTGCATCTACCTAGCAGAATGTAAGACCCTTGAGGGCAAGGACTGTCTCATTTTCATTATTTATATCCCCAGCACCTGGTACAGGGTAGACATTTAATAAATGTTTCTTGTTTGATCTATTTATTTAGTTAAAATTTTCCCTTTCCAATACTGTGAACTAGATACTGGAAGAGAGTTGGTACTAGTTCTGGAGGAGATGTTACTGGTACTGGTATCTGGAGGAGGCATTACTACCACTCTGTAGTAATAGGTAGTGATTTCCCTGTGTTGCACGAGTGGAGCTGGAGGAAATCCACAAAGTGAAATAGGGCCCTTTGTATTGTAAGAGCACCTGACACAAGATTAACATGTAAATCAAATATTCTGATCTCTCTCATATTTGTAGCAATCACTTTGGAATACAAAATGATTCATTAGAGTTTGACAATCTGATGGAAATTAAAGGTAGCTTTCATATCCATCTCAGGAAAAACTTTTTTCCTGCATTAATTTCAAAGTAGAAGTTCCATAAAATATTCTCACACCTTTCCAGTACTATCAACTTGCTATTATCTGCGTACAGATTATCCATAAAATGGATTATCCATGGTGAGCCATGAGTTCCTTCCCTGACCCACTGGGCCCCAGGGCACAGCAAAAGAATATTTCAGTGTGTTCGTTGGTATATGCATGTGCTTATGCATATGTACCTATCTATTAAAAAAAAAAAGTAAGGTACACTGCAATCATTGTGGTTCTCCATCACAGTCAGGACCTTGGACAGTTACTGATGTACTTCTCTCTACTAGATTCTTATCCAAATGGAGAGGAAGGTAGGCTGGTTGTTAAAAGTAGGTGGATTTGGACTAGATGAATAACCAAAAGCAAAAAACAAAAATAGTCATTAATGGGTCAATGTTAACTTGAAAAGAAGTCTCTATGGGAGGACCCCAGTGTTTGGTATTTCTTCAGATCATAGGATCATAGTATTATATCTTTAGAGCTATAAGACACCTCAGACCAGAGAAAGTCTTCAAATAGAGTTTTGAATGACTTCTTTAGGAGGCTCTCATAGAAGAGATTCTTGATTAGGTACTAGTTGGACTAAATAGCTTCTGAGTCACTTCAAACTTTGAGAGTCTATGAGTCTTTAAAATTCTATAGTTCTAATAACCTAAAAATATTTTTATTATAAGCTAAATAATTGTCAACAAAAACAAGACACTAAATAATCATGGAAAAGAGGGAAGAAAAACTCTCACTCCCTCCTCACGCTCTTTTAACAAAGAGAAACACAAAGAATTAGCAAACAACATAGAAGTTAACAAAATGCTTTTCCCCCTCCATCCCCTCCAGGCTTACTCTCAAATTCCACCACTTTTGTCCCAGTATTAACTTTATTTTTTCCAGTTTTAATCAACTAAAAACTGTGTGCCCAGCTGTGGACTGGGGACTGTTGAGAATAAAGAAGGAGCAGAATATATAGTCCTTGCCCTAGAGGAACCTACAACCTAGTTAGGGAAAGAAAGGGAACACAAATAAAACAACAGGGAATGATGCAAGTTGTAAATTACCATAATTCAATTACCACCACTGAAAACAACAATTGAATTTTTTCCTGCGGTAGAAAGAAAGGCTATAGAAGAGGAAGGAATGTTTGAGTACTTCTAAATGAAAACTGACAAAATTGTTTACTTCTATCAAAGTGTGGTCTTTCATGTAATTTATTTAGTGTTCCTAGTTTGCAGAATCATATCTAGCCTTGTGACCTTGGGCAAATCACATAACCTCCTTAGACCTCAGTTTCCCCTTCTGAGAAATAAGATGACCTCTGAGGTGGTCCCTTCCAGTTCCAGAGTTAACATCTTCTACTTGATCCTAGGATCTTATTTAGAATCATAGGAGTTTTTAAAAAATTATCTCATCTTCAAATGCTCAAATATGAATATGAATATGTGATCTCATAAATTTTAATTTTCCCTCCAATGATGCAGATTAAAATCTATTCACATCTATTCACCCCTTTCCTACATCCTAACATAAATTCACCTTAGAAGAGTCCACCCAACATTCTGGGTACCTTCCTTCCTTTCTCCAGATACTGAAAGAAAACCAGTGGAACACACAAATTGTTCAACTGTTATCTCTTGATGTTGCCAACTGACCAGCCCATCTTCCTTTTTGTCCATAAATTTCCTTTGTGACATTCTATAATCCTATACCACCATTTTACAGATGAAGTAACCAAGAACAAAGTTTAAGCTACCTGTTCAAACACAAGCTAGTGTCAGAGGTAGGACATGAATCCAAATCTTCTGAAACCAAATACAGTGCTACTGCCACAATAGTGACTGTAAAGTTTCTATGATTTTCAGTCCTGAAAGATTACCCTGAACCAAACCAAAAGGACTCTAAAAAGTATGAAGAAAGTAGATATTTGAGCTCTGAAGTCTCTGCACTGTTAGTCCCTTAAAAATACACATTTATGTACATTACAAAATGTACATTTCCTGAGGCCAAGGGCATTATTTAACTTCTCTATGCAGAGCAACAAATGCTGTTTGTTGTCACTCAAGCACCCCCATACACTCTTACTTTGTTAGGCTCTTATCTTAGTAAAGTAGAGAAAAATGGAGGTTAGATGATAAAATTAGGTGAACTTAAAACTAGTTGAATAACCAGATACAACAAATAGTCATTAACAGGCCCCATATATCCTCTCCTTACTCTTCTCCTGGATGGATGCTAACCTGCTATCCTTACCCCTCTCAGAGGGAACCCAGAATCCATGCCATACCCTGACTCTTAGGCCCATTGCCCCTGTCCCAATGTTGATGTGTCAGTCCTCTCAAGGTGCCAATTCTGTGGAGGAGACACCTCAATGCACCCTAAGAACTCCTTGTCCTTGTCATTTGCCCTACTGGTGTAACCTTAAGACCTCCAGGCCTATCACCCTACAGATATACCCTCCTATATGGGTTGTGTCTTACAATTAGATTGCAAGTTCCTTGCTATCAGAGATGATATTCTTTTTCTTTTTCTATCTCAGCTCTTAGCACAGTGCCTGACACATCGTAAGCACTTAATAAATGCTTGTACATTCCTTCATTTCTGAGTTGAGTACCTATTCTGTCACTATGCTGTGTAAAGCAATATCAATATACAATTAATTACCAAAGAATGAAATTACTTCCATGGTGGTGGGGAATGGCAGAATATAATGTTAGAATAAGAGATGTGAACTAAAGATTATGTTGACTCAGTGTCACTGTGAGGATGATGGAAGTCTTACTCCATTAACAGCAGTATAACTGAAAAATTCTTGCTTTGCTAACAATTTTCCTTCTCAGAGATCTGAAGAAACCAGGAAGGTAATTGTTGCTTAATTCTAACTAATAAGGAAGAACTATTAAGTGAAGTGCAAGTTACCAAAAACAAAACCAATAACCCAACCTTATAAGAATGTCACCAGGTTATCTTAACTTTCCATAGAGAAGGACCAGAACACTGCACAGTCGTATGTAACCCTTGATATAAGGAAAGTAGATTTCAGAAAGCTCAGAGGGAGTATAGGTGGCTCATTAGGGACAGATATCCAGAAAAAAGAAAAATTTTGCTAATGTAATTACAAAGATTCATAGATTTAGAATTGAAAATGTTCTTTTAGATTCTCTGAAGGTAAAAACCTTCATTCTATAGAAGAGGAAAGTAAAGCCTAGAGATATGAAGTGACTAGCCCCAAATTAAACAGGCATGCTTTTCTCCAACTCAAAATCCACTGTTCTTGTCATTGTACTACTACGGGAGAGGGACATGCACCTAATGAGCCCTGTGAATCACAAGACTATACAAACGAGATCAAAGAACAGGCAATGGAGGCTCTCTGATGAGTTTTTATTTTTTAAAAAAATGAACAAGAGGTGGAATTTGGTACACAGAACAAAGGACAAATAACAAAGAGCAACACAAACCAGTAAGAATGCCATTAGGCATGTTAAAGGCCAGAATCACCTGAGGCTTGAGAGAAAAAACAGTAAAAACAGTAAAATATGCTTTTTAATATTATTTGTGGAACAAATTTAGGGAGAGTAGATTTTGGACTGTGATATCTTTTCATTGACGTTGCTGCTTCTACAAGATAAATTTTCTGAGGCCAGGAGCCTTATACAACTTGTTTATACATGTCAGAGTTTTGAACATCCCAAATTTAGAATGACAGAATCATTCAAATAATTGTAACAATGCTCCAAAAGTAAGATAAAGCCAGAGATAAATGGGAAGTCTTAAGTTTTGGATAAAATTTAGACACACACACACACACACACACACACACACACACTAGCTACCCACTACATAAAACATAATTTCTTCCCTTAACCTACGAAATGACATATATACATGTAAGTGAGGTTTCATAATGCTGCCTAGTTGTGATTCCAAATCAGTAGAGAGAATGATTAGTTTCCACATCCCTGTATGTAGGGTAGAAATGACACCAGAGCTTTGAAAGGAGAGACATCCTTTATCCCTCTTTGGAGATAAGATATTTGACTCCAAGTCTCTCTTTGGGGAAAAAATCAATGAGAAAGAGAAAAGGCTCTGGAAGGCTTATATGTAGGACAAAGGTATCTCTTCCTCCTATATGTACCTAATATTCATCTTGGCTCCCTAGAGAATATGGGGAATTTCCCCTTAGGTTTCCCCTCTTTTTTTCAGTTTATTTGAGATACTTCAGGCATTAACTCCGTGCATTTTTGGTATGTTTTAATTTGAATATTTTCTCTGATTTCTGTTCATTTTCCTCTTAGAGAAAAGGAATTACTTCTTGTTCACTGTTTATAATGGTCTTTTGTGTAACTAGCATTTGGTGGGAAGTAATCAATTCTGGGAGGGAAGTTTAGAGTTGCTCTTCCTGCTTTAAGGGTCAGTGATCTGGAAAAAAGGTTTGTACTTTAAAAGAAATTTTCCCTAGACCTGCAATTTTTAAGTGGGCACATACAATTAATTCTAATCTTGTACCTCTTTCCCTCTCAGAGTGTAATAGAGTTGCCAACCTCATGGCCCCCTTCTCCTGCTACCCTCTAGGAAGGAATTAAATTTTTTCTTGAAGAAGGGTGGGCAAGATTACAAGATATCTATCAATGCCTCTCCATGAGCCACATTTAGACAACTCACGTAGACACGCACATATTACACAGGCAACAGGGAAGAAGGAGAGAAGGGGAAGGAGAGGTGAAGGGAATAAGCATTTATATAGAGCCTACTATGTTCCAAGCATTGTACTAAGCACTTTTTACAAATATTATCTCATTTGGTCCTCACAACAACCCTGAGAGATCAATGCTGTTATTATCTTCATTTTGCATTTGAGAAAACTGAGGTTTAATGACATGCCCACAGCCACACAGCTAGAAAGTATCCAAGGTCATATTTAAACTCAAGTCCCCCTGACTCTAGATTCAATGCTCTCTTTACTGTGCCACAAGGTGCCTCAAGTGCACATACCTTAGGTGCATAAAAAGTTAAATAACAAGAGAATATTTAGGTGACAATTCAACAATAGTAGAAAAATGGCAAAAAGCATAGCTATTAAATAAATTGTACAGATGATTGTTATATAAATTCAGTTGAAGGAGAGATCACTTCCAGCTGAGAGGACAAAAGAAGGAGATTTTCTGGAGAAAGAAGCATTTGAAAAATTGACTCTTGAAGGACACACAGAATTTGAATAGGCAGAAGGGTGAGAAGAGACAAAGATCCTCCAGACAAGTAGAAAAACTTAAGAAAAAGGGAAGAGGCAGAGGAGTGATAGGCATGTTCAGAAAATAGTAAATAAATTGATACCAGAGGCCTCTAGAGCATTTATTTCAGGGAGTAGTTGGTAATAAGGCTGGAAAGAAAGGTTGGAGCCACATTTTAGAAGTGAATGCCAGGCCAAAGCATCTGGGCTTTATTTATTGGTAACAGAGAATTTATAAAGGGTTCTAAGTAGATAAGGAACATGTTCAGATGTGTACTTTAAAAAAATGATTTGACAGCAATAAGCAGGATGCATTTGAGAGATTTGGAGGTGACATTTTGAGGTTGATAAGGTAGTTGTTGGTCATAAATCAATACGAGTTTGTATTTCAAACAGAAATAATGGTAGTAATAACTAGCATTTATATGATACCTTAAGGTTTTAAAAGCACTGTACATATGCTATCTCATTTTATCCTCATAACTCTGTGAAATAGGTGCTATTATTATCCCCATTTTACAAGTGAGGAAACTGAGGCTGAGGGAAATGAGTTTGCCCAGCCCAAGATCATGTAGCTAGCAATTTTTTGAGGCTGGATTTGAACCCAGGCCTACCTGACTCCAAGTCTAGCACTCTTACCCATTGGGCCACCTAGCTATCTCTAGAGAGTTGAGAGAGTAAAGTTGGAAGATTCTAGAAATAAAAGGAATAATTCAGGAGGTAACTGAAGGAGCGTTCTCCCAGACCAAGAAAGGATTAGAGCTGTACATTGGTCTCAGAGGGGTGAGCCTTGGAAAAGATGAAGGATATTCTTGATACTACAAGGAAGGGAAAGAGACCTATTTAGAATTACTGAGAAGCAAAGATAAAGGACCTCACACCTAATAACATCAATATGGGAGAGAAGACTCAGGAACCAACATCATTCAATGAGAGTAAGGCTAAGAGGAAAAACTGAAGGCTTTAGTAGAAAAGGGAAGGTCTGGAGTGGCTTTTTTGTAAAGAATGCTAGGAAATCTAATAAAAGCATTATTGAGTAGGAATTAGATAGTAGGGGTATTGAAATTAAAGAATGAGTTTAAAACATTGGTGATACTCCCACATTTAGAAATAGTATGTGAATATGTTTAATTAGAACTACATCCAGACACTGCCCACATCATCCTCATAAGGCATTAGACTTTCAATACTATCGACATATCACTCCAGATTTTTAATCCTAATATCTTCTGTGATCATAACCATGAAAATTCTGGTCCCTTTTAGTAGCTGAATATATATTTATATTTCTAAATATATCAGAATAATTTATAATAATTACCTTACATTGTCACTCAATAACATTTATGAAATCCCTAAAAAATAAGCACAGCAAAAAGACTCAGAGGAAGGATCCTGGCTTTGCAATTAGAAGACCTGGATTCAAATCCCACCTCTGATGATGCTTACCACCCACGTGCACTTGGGCAAATCACTTAATATCTCTGAGCCTCAGTTATCTTATTTAGAAATTGGGGCAATTAGACTAGATGCCCTCTGAGGTTCTACCATTTCTAAATATATAACCCTATTAGGCAGATAGGCGGCATAGTGGATACAGCACTGGGCTTGAAATCAGGAAAACTCATCTTCCTGAGTTCAAATCTGGCCTCAAACACTTACTAGCTGTGTGACCCTGGGCAAGTCATTTAACCTTGTTTGCCTCAATTTCCTCATCTGTAAAATGAGTTAAAGAAGGAAATGGCAAGTAACTCCAGTATCTTTGCCAAGAAAACACCAAATAGGGTCACAAAGAATCAGACTTGACTGAACAACAACAGCAATCCAATCAAATGTCTTAAAAGATTTAACATCTAAAAGAAAAGCAAATAAACAACATAGAAAAGGGTGAAGTGTGTGTTGCAATTAAATATGCAATGAGGGTTGACAAGATATTTGCAGATGTAGCTGGAAATGTCACTGCTTACATTACTTAATGAAAAACACTCTTCAGTATTACTAGCATGTCAGTAACACTGAGGAGTGTTTTTCACTCAGTAATGTAAGTGCACATAGTGCAACATGGGAAAAATAAGAAATTTAAATTGGAAGAATCACACCTGATGTTTGAGCAGAATGTAACATGATATGGCTAAAAATAGGCTAGAAGTAGGAGTCAGAGGACCTAAGTATGAATACTGTCTCTACCACATAGCTGTTTCATGATCTGAGCAAATCATGTCACTTCTCTGGTTCCAGATTATTCATCTGCAAATGAGAGGATCAGACTAGTTAACCTCAGAGGGCCTTTAAGGGTCTTGGGCTATGATTCCATGAGAAGGAACACATTTCTAACTTAGAAAAATGTGATGCTAATGAGTTAAATGGAGGACCTGCCAATTAATTGTAGATATTCAGATGACCATAGTGTAGGTGTGTCTATATGCAATGTATCTGTGCTTATGTAAATTATTTGTAATGAAAATTACAAAATTGTACTATCAAAATACTTCAGCACATAGTTGAAGGAAACAATTATTCTAAATAAACACCCTAAGCTCGAATGCATTCTTTGTTCCAAAGTATATAGTCAAATATTGACAGAGGATATTGATAGTTATCTATCAATCAATCAATAAGCATTTACTAAACTCCCACTATGTGCTAGGCTCTCTGCTAGGTTATTGGAATACAAATAAAGAGGATAAAGCAAGTTCTACTCTCAAGGACTTATATAGTTATTTTTCATTTCAAGTAAGGGGACTTCTCTGCAAATCTTCCCTTCCCCTTCAGGGGCTCCATCCCCTCTGCAGCTCAGACCAACCCCACTTTCCCCACCCCTCCCCCCAACAGCCTGAACTGCTTCAGTACCTGAAGTGGTGGACCCCTGCTCAGCTGGGGTGTACAGTTGCTGCTACTACTATGGCACCTGCTTTCTCCTGTCAGGTCCAGGGAGCTAAATTTGCTTAATATGGATTTACGTAAAGTGAGAACTATCCTAAACCACTTCTCTCTACACTTCCTCTTATACCTACCCATCATCCCAATAGAAGAAGAAGCAGATAATTAATTCATACCTTGAAATGTTTACATGTGGTAGTAGCTCCATTTCACATTCGTATTTCCAATGTCTGTCTTTCAATCGGAAATATAGGTAATAAAAGTGAAAGGGAAACCAGTCCAACCATGAATTCCAAATAAGAAGTACTAAAATCAATGTATTTTGGGGGCGGGCATCTCATGATGCATGACATGTGTGTATATGCCAGAAGAGATGTGCTGCCATGAAAGCATGCACTAAAGAACCCTTCATATTCTGAGCCCCTCAGACCATGCACGACATTTGTGAGATTCAAAATTACATGAAACCCCTGCAATCTGAAGCTGCTATTCCTGGAGCTCACCAGGAGACTCTTCAGCAGATGGATCAAACCCAAAAGAAGCACCAAGACACTCAGTAAGTCCACTGCAGACTCAATTGACATATTGATTTTTTTTCTAAGCAGCAGAAGCAAAGTTGAGGCGACAAGGGAAAGTTGGCAGAACTTTTACACCTCATCAATAAAGGACGCTTAGCTTCAGTGGTTAGAGGGAATCAGTCAACTGGTTATGGATCCATTTCTCCCTTGGCTTAAATGATGGAGTGCTAACAACACAGCCTGGAGCACAGTTGAATGTGTTCCTATTGCTTGGTTTAACAGGGACATTTAACTACTTCTGTCCTTGCTCCTGGGGCAGGGGGGAAACTCTTATATACCAGTCCAATGCTTTAAAATTAGTTTGCCATGCTTGGACAAGGGTACAAGGGTAGACATATTTCTACTGTGTATTTTTTTCTCTTTTTTTCTAGTGTTAAAGAAAAACTGACTTAAATAGACTTGAATGTTCTCCTTTCTTTCTCACTATTCCTTTGAAACAGTACAAAACTCACTTTTCCTCATCACATAATCAACAAACATTTATGAAGTGCCTACTATGTATCAGACACTGTGCTAGGTACTGCAGATGCAAAAGACAAAAGTGAAATAATGCTTGCCCTCAAGTAGCTTCTATTTTATCAAATTACATAGATTGCAACTGACATTGATACTTCTCTGCTATGAAAAACCTTGGAATTTGCAGAGTTGGGAGATGTAGTGTCTTATTCAAGGAACAGCACGGAGGCCAGAATCACTGAATAGAAGATGGGGGGAAAGCCTGCATGGGGAGAGGTTAGGGGAGGGAGTGCATGGTATAAATAGACTGGAAAGAGATGGAGCTAGGTTATGGAGGGCTTTGAACATCATATATCTCTGAATGGAAGTCAACAGAGAGGGCTGTTAGGATGGAGAAGTAGATTTGAGAATCATGAGCATAAAGAAAATTGAATCATAAGGACTGGTGAAATACCCAAATGAAATAGTATAAAAGGAGAAGAGATGAGACCCCAGGACAGAGTCAAACTATCTTCCTGCAGTTAGTCACCCACATAATAAGATCAAAGAATTTTTTTTAGAAACTTATATTTTTTCAATTAATAGGCATTTCTCTTCTCTCCTTTCCACTTTGCTTCCCCAATTAAAAAAAGAAAGAAAAACCGAGATTATGTTTATTTATGTATCTATAGCCAAGCTAAACAAATTCTCACCTCAGCAATATCCAGAAACATTTATCTTGTTCTGCATCTTGAATCTATCAGAAGGTAGCATATTTTTCATTAGTATTCTCAAATCGTGGTTGAGTATTGAGTTAGATCAAAGGATCTAGACATTCTAGCCACTTCTCATTTGCCCTGAAAAATACATTTCCATCTTACCCTACAAAATATTTTACAAAAACTTAGTGGTCCCCTAGAGGTAAGTGCATAGGTCTGGTGAGTACAATTTATTAAGTCCCTAACACCTCTAGGTGAATAGGTTTATCAGGTAGTTTTCCTCCAGATTAGGAAGGATTCTAGGAAATAAAAGAGTACTGGGGTTCTTGGAGGGAGATAGAGTATCAATTTTGCTAAGGGCCTGCCCTGAGTGGGATCATCTAGGAATTCCATTCCTCACCTAACCTTTATTTATCATGGGCTATCATCTCTTACACCTGTCTTCAAATGTGGCTAACACCTGACTTACAAAGAATGAAGGGGAGGAGAATGATCTTTAATGGCTAGTCAAGTGCACCAAAGGGAAAATCTTCCTTTGACAGCTAGAGCCATCCACTAATGACCTAGAGCATGATATTTGATGACTCCTCATTAGTGCATGACTATATTGCAGAAGTTATTGCTGGCCAGCTGATTATAAAATCATAAAGAGTAAGTAATTAGCACGGTAGTTTTACATAAAGTAAATTATAGTGCAGTTTGTCAGAGTGCAATTTCATGGGATCACAGTCATGCATTGATGTAGTTATAGGAAACTGTTAATGTGTTATTTGAATTGAAGCCCTCATCTCTGGCCAATTAGCACACTCGGTTAAAGATGGTTAAAGAGACCAAACTCATGGATTTGACCCGACATCATAAGCCAATATAGTTTTTGTGTGCTGTGGCATAGACTGTGCACCTAATCCTGATTGTCACTTTATGAATGTGCCACAGACTGATTCTCTTACTTAGGTTTAAAAGATACTTGGTTTCATTGGGTGCAATGGGTGTTCTTTCCACTGATACAAATGGATCAAGTGCCTGTGGCTTAAATACATAGAACAATAGATAAATACATAGGCATGTATAAATATATAGATATACACATATTTACACACACAGAGAGCTACTATAGATATACATATGTATATACCTAAATTGTTATATATGTATAACTATAGTTATCTATAGATCTCTATATGACTATAAATATAATTATATAGATATATAAAGATATAGATATAGTTCTAGATAAATGTGGCTCTAGAAATAAATACAGATATAGATGACACAAATACAGAAATAGAGATAGAGATGATAGAGAGGTGGAAGAGGTGGGAGAGTTGACAGAAATTGAGATAGAGATGGAGAAAGAGATGGCCCAGTGGCCATCATTCTGATAAGCCTCTCTGAATGTGGGTAGTCTGGTCTTCAGACAACAGACATATCTACTCCATTGTTAAGTCTATATTCAAGGTCTTTCCACTTTTCTAGGCTCATGCACACTTTATGATCTATAAGCATATATTTCAAAAACACAGAATCAACTCAATGCTGTGATGATGCAGTAGAGTAGGACTTTATTGGGTGACTGGATCCCTAACTAGCCCTGGTAATTGAGTGCTATTAATCCCCAAAGGATTCTAGGGAACCCCAAAGGGTTCTAGGGAAAGAGTATATGGGCTAAGCACAACTCATTCCCAAATCTTTGGTTTAAAAATAAAAAAGCTCACAAACCATCGGAGTTGATGTGCCAATGATGTCAAAAAAGAATTGTGTTTGCATATAAAATACAAATACAATTAAGAAAAGCCTTCCCTGGATCACTTGTGTACTTTACAGTGATCCATACCTGCAAGTTACCCAGTTGCTGACAACATTCATCAGTTCTGTCTTCTAAAAGAAGGACAAATATTCTATCATATTTGTCAATATTCAAATTGATTTAATTCATACTCATTGAGCACTTAGCCTGTCCAAGTCATATTGAATGCTGTATGGTCTAAAGGGTAAGTTAATTATGGCCTTCATGAATTTAAGGATTCTTATGTAGAGGATATTCATTAGTTCTTCTCCAGGGTTGAAAAGGAAGAAATATATTTAATTGAAAACAGGAGAAATTTAGATTGGATCTATGGAATAACTTCCCATCATTAATGTGAAAAAATATTGGGATTTTGGGATTGGCTACTGAAAGATGCATTATGGAATAGTGAATAGGGCACAGTACTTGGAGTCAGAAAGATCTTCAAATCTTACTAGCTTTATGACCCTGGGAAAGTTATTTACCTTCTCTGGGTCTTGGTTTCCTCATTTATAAAATGAGAGAGTTGTACTCATTGGTATCCAAGGTCCCTTCTAGCTTTAATCTAGATCCTGTGATCCTAGATCTCCTCCAGAAGAGACTAGACAACCATCTATCTTGACTACTTTACAAAAAATGTTCCCTGGAAATAGGAGAATTGATGAAATGACCTTGGAAGATCTTTCCTTTATCAAGAATTCTAGGACTTCATGGTGATCCAATGTGGGAACAATGGCCCCCACAGCTAACTTTCTCACCTAACTAAATATAATTGTGGGAGCAAAATTTTGAATATAAGGAAGTACTAATTGAATGTCTACTATGCAAATAAGATTGTGCTGGGCATCTTGGGGGACGGCAAGAAGTATCAAAAATGATCACTGTTCCCAAGAAGCTTATAACCTAGTTAGGAAACTAAGACATATACATGAAAAAAGTTATTAGCCGTTTTTACAATTTTTTATTTTATTTTTCATTTATGGAATAAAGTATTTCCATAACACAGTATAATAAAAAAAAGATACTTGCACATGAAACTGCAAATCTACTTTGTACAATTTGTTATTCCTCTTAAAATTACAGTAAAATTATCACATAAATTTATTTTTTTTCTTCCCTCCAGCTCATCATGGCCTACAATCATAAGTGAAGACTTCATGGAGAAAATAGCATTGAACTAGACACTGAAAGATCAGTAGAATTTCTATAGCAGAGATAAGAGAGGGTAAGAAGGAAGTAGAGAGGAATTCCAGACAAGGAATAAACCTTTGAAAGGCTGGGCCTTAAAGAATAAAATTACATGGGGTAACACAGTATGGATTGCAAGGTTCCTAGAGATGGAAGCATCCTGTCAGACTAAAAACCCTGAACCTGGCATAAGGGCTTGAATGCTGACTCTGACATTGGATAGGCATGACTTTGGACATGTGCAACAATAGTTCCTTCATCTATAAAAAATGGACAATACTATTTATTCTCCCAATGTCAGAAAGTGATGATGAAGAAAGCAATATGTAATTCTTAAAAGATAAGAACTAGACCTATAATTTCACTGATATGAGGAACTTCCAGATGAGGACACCCCCTTTACCAAGGCAGGCTGGTAGTTCTTTTTGCAACATAGAGCCTTTGGGAATTACCTAGAGCAGTAAGAGGTTAAGTGACCTACCAGGGTTACAGAGCTAACACGTAGTAGAGGCCAGGCTTGAACCCAGGTCTTCTTGGCTCTGAGGATAACTCTTTACACACTGAGTTTGCCATGCTGCCACTATAGTTTCTTAAAGAAGCACATAAATGATTTATTATTACTATTATCCAGTGTGGGAAACGTGCTTATATTTTCTGGGTCAAATCATTTGTGGTAGTTCCAGAATAGAAAACAATATTCTATTTGTAAACATAGTAGTAGGCACACATTAACGAGGACCCTCAGGTGGCTACCACACAGTGGGGTAGGCAGAGGCTAGTCACAGCATGAATTACTTTGCCCAGTGAAGCTGAAGGAGACTTAGATATGCTTGAGATATATTGAGGCATGATAAAAGTGCTTTATACCAAATTACTTTTTATTCCTCACTTAATAAAAATGTCCTGGGTTGTCTTTGGTTATTGCAGCTAAGCTCATGATTCATAGATCATAAATGTATGCAAAGAGCAAATCCTCTGATAGCATCCCAGGTACTATAGGAGCTTTGGAAGAAAGAGAGTACCTATTCAGTGGGACTGACACCCTCACATTGCCCGGATCTGTTATATATCTGAGGCCATTATCAAAAGGATACACCTCAACAACAAATAGTAGTCACATCAAGGAATAGGTATAATAATAAAAGGTAGCATTTTATAGCACCTTAAAGTATGCAAAGTGACTTACAAATATCACACTTTATTCTGACAATAATCCTGGGGGAAAGTGCTATTATTATCCCCATTTTACAGATAAGTATGAATTTAAAGGATTTTAAAATAGAAGTTACGTGACTTGCCCAGGGACACAAAAATTAAGTGTCAGAGGTAGGACTCAAGTTTAGATCTTCCTAACCCTGAAGTCTTCTCTCTATCTACTACAGAATTCTGACTTCTTACAAAGTATACACAAAGTCAACACAAAAGAATTTTTGTGGGGAGGGGAACAGTAACAACTGAGGGGGTCATTAATTAATAGCATGAGTCAGCCCACTTACTGTACTTATTGGAGACAAATTCAACCAATGCAACTCTGATACCTCATTATAGCAGGGGCCAGGGAGGACTCTGAGTTATTGAAGATAAAATAAGCAGAACACAAATTTTAGCTGATGCTACAATGCTGTAAAAGATTAGAGTATGGCCATTTTTAATGCCCAAAGAAACCTTTTTGTTGTCAGGCATTTTTCAGTCATGTCCAACTCTTCATGACCCCATTTAGAGCTTTCTTGGCAAAGATACTGGAATGGTTTGCCATTTCCTTCTCCAGCTCATTTTTCAGATGAGAAAACTGAGGCAAACAGGGTTAAGTGACTTGCCCAGAGTCACACAGCTAGTAAGCATCTGAGATTAAATTTGAACTCAGGAAAATGAATCTTCCTGACTTCAGGCCCAGTGCTTTATCCACTGTACCACCTAGCCACCAAGAAAGTTCTAATTCAACTCCTTCATTTTACAGACGAAAAAAATTGAGGCTCAAAATGCAGTCACTTACCTAGAGGCACACAGCTAGTTAGTGATAGGGCTAGTAGTAGAATCCCAGGATTGATTCCCATTACAGTAATCTTTTCACTATACTTCAATTGAATATTGGTAAATATAAATTCAAGTTCAATTCAGTTCAAGAGACTTCATAGCTTTTATTCCTCCTTCCATGTGCAGGTCTTCCTGTGCAATGTGGCACTTCCATTGAAAACAAATTCCTGGCAGGCTCCCAGTGTCCAAAGTCTCCCAGACACTAATACTACTTGTTCTTGGAAGCTGGACACAGGAAAGTGGCAATACCTTTAAAAGTTGATAGGCATGTTAAGTCTGAAGTTATAGTAGGACATCCATGTGGAAACGTGTTACCCCAGGATCATAGATCTAGGGCTGGAGGTGACCTCAAAAATCAATTAGCCCAGCTGCCTTATTTTATGGAAAAGGAGACTGAAGCCCAGGGAGGTTATGTGATTTGCCTAAAGTTACACAGGAAATAAGTATCAGAGTATTCAAACCCAGGCAGGGATTCTTTGACTCAAGGCCAAGGCTTTTCCCATCTGGCCATATCATATCCAAATAGGCAGCTGGAAATGAGGGTCTGGAATTCAGGAGGAAATAACAGAGCCAATGATTCAGATTTGAGAGTCACACGTAGAGCTGATAGTTGACAACTTCAGAATGGATGAAAGAGACTGAAAACAGAGTAAAGGTTGGCTCAAATTCTCTAAGCAGATCAACAATTAATTCATTCCAAGTCAATTAAGGCAAGGCCTGGTGCCCTCCACGGCAGTTTGCCCATCTGCATTGTAGGAGCTGACCTGAGCTGCCTATACCAAGTGTGCCATTGGGACAGTAATGGATGATGCAGTTATAAGGAAGTATCTCCTAATTGATGGTGTTGGTGCTGATCATGATTGGAGAATCAACCTGTTAGTGAAGAGTTTCATTAAATGGTGTAATGCCGGATCTCAAGAAGAAGGAGACAACCAGGACCAGCACATGCTGAGTAAATTACCTCAATGTGAATTTTCAATGGGAAAAACCCTGCTTGCATATGACATGAAACTCAGAAAAAATGGAAAACTATGGAAAAAATATACAAAGACGGAAAATAACACAGCTGGAACATATACAAAAAATTACTGAGTGTAAAAAGCAGATCCTTCAAGCAAAACAAATATGAAAAAATCACCAGGAATATGATACTTTGGCAAAAGTCACACAGAACCATACAGACAGGCATGAAACATTAAAGGAGCTAGATGCTTTGGGGAAAGAATCACAACACCTTTCTCATATAAAAGAAAATGTTGAAGATAAGCTAGAAAAAAGGCAAAAGTAGTTCCTTTGTACTATCCATAAACTTCAGCAAACATTTTAAAATGATGAAAAACTCTTCGAAGTGGAAGAAGCTCAGGAAGCAGTCATGGAAACAGAAACTAAACAACAGGCAAATGCAAGTCTCACCGGTATGAAGAGACATAGATATCTCCGTTTTACTTTCCTTTCACATGGCTAAGCACATGTGTTAAATCACTGTTACTTTGGTGAAACTAGCAGACTATAGATGATAAATTTTTATTATATTTTTCAAATGTACAACTAGTCAAAAAAGCTATTTTAATGAAGTTTGATTTTCTGAATTTTTTATTCAAATGTTTTCAGTTTGTATTTTCACGCATATTTTGGTCATTGTTAAAATGATAAAATTGACATCAATTTTCACAAGTTGTACTTTACAAGAAAACACTTTGAGAATATACACAGGAAATACAGAATTCCCTCTCCTTTGATGCCACAACTTAGTGAATAAGTCCTCGGGAATCATCTGAGAAAACAGAGAAGCCCAGGCTCACATGCTAGTATTTAAGGGGATGTCTAACCAACTCTTCCTGATTCCAAGACCAGCACTTGACCACAATTTCTATGCCATGATGCTTTTACATGGGGGGAAAAAACAACATGAGCAAATAATGGGCCAATTTCTAACCTAGTGAAATAAATTGTTCACTTTTAAATAAATGAAAATTAAACAAATTTAGTCATTAATTTTATAAAATATTTCTTAAGAAAAGTCAATCAGCCCACTGGCTTAGGGCTATTGTTAAAAGTCATAGAACTGTATCCAATGATTTATTGACAATTGCTAAAGGGAACAGATTCACCATCAGAAGTCGACAATTAACTTTTTGAGTGCTTATCATGAGCTCATAGCCATATTACAGACATATCAAAAAAAGAAGACACAATCCTTTCCCCTAAGCTGTTTGCCATCTAGTTTCATGAGATTTACAGATGAAAAGTTCCTTAAGAGATCATATTATCTAATTCTATCTTCATTTTACAGATGAGGATGCTGAGTGATTTGTTCAAAGTGGCACAGGTAGTAAGGGATTTGGGATTCAAATTTCATTGTCTTGGCTCCAAATCCAATAAAAGAAATAGGTAATAACTAGAAAGTAAATACAAAACAAGACATCATAAAATAATACACATATAGCTCTATTTTACAAACAAGTGCTATGTAGGAATTATGTTGTCTGAGCCTACTTTCCCTAGGGACTATAAATGAAAGTGTGGCCCCCCAGGTGTGGGGTGTGGGGGGGTAAGGATTGGTACTTTTCTGTCTACCATGTATTCAAAGTAAATTTATATTTAAAAAAGATAATTAATGTTAATTTATTAAATTGAATTGGGTGCTAGTCACTGTTGGCTCACAGTGAGGGAAATACACTAGAATGTGGGCTTGAGCTTATAGTATTAAAGAAAAACATCACAGTCCCTCAAAGGGTATCCCTAGAATCCTGAGGAATCCTTAATGTGGATGAATGAGGCCATCCAACTACACATATGTCTTACCTCTCTCTCTCTCTCTCTCTCTCTCTCTCTCTCTCTCTCTTTCCATCTCTGTCTCTGTCTCTCTCTCTCCCCATATTGATAGACAGACAAATAGATGGATAGATAGATGTAGATAAATAGATATATACTAACATTCATATTGCACCTACTGTATGGCAGGCACTGCACTTAGCACTTTACAATAATTATCTCGTTTGATCATCACAACCACCCAGGAGATATGTCCTATCACTATCCTCATTTAACAGTTGAGGAAACTGAAGCAAACCCAACCAATGGAATCCGCAAATGACCTGGGTCCCAAAGATTGCTTGGTGCTAAACTGGCTCTTCCCAGACCTCCCGGTGGTCTGCTTTACTAATCTTTTGGAGCTCATAAAGTTATAGCTATTTCTAATCAGCTTCACCTTACAGAAAAAAGACAAAAGAAATTGACACCCATGTTCACGGACTACATATCAACCTCAGATGGAGAACAGCTGAGGCTTCTCCCTTTACCGGATTGTCTCTCTTCTCGGCCTGGAATTCCATCAAGCAAGAATGAATCAAACCTGAAGAGACAGGCTATTCAACTATTCAACTAGTACCCTTTGAATAATCTCCAATTCTGGCTAAATCAAAAAGGCCTTCTCTCTACCAGACGGTTAGCAGACTGGAACCAGTTACAGAGTGTCTATATATGATCCACTTGGAGGAACAAGGCATTTACATGAGGTATAATCATGCGTCATCGAAAGTAGGCTCCTCAACTTCTTCATATTAGCCAAGCATATTCTCTATGTGCCGAGTGCTATGCTAAGTGCTAGTGCTGCACATCCAAGTGAAGGAGACTTTATATCTTCTACCCTCAGGGATCTTATATCTCCATAAGAGAAGATAATAAATGAAGAGGAGCTAGAAAAGGGGTGAGAATGGCAACATGATACATGAATGTCCAGACAGTGGCATGGAAGCCTAGTTTCAGGCAAGATGAGCCAAAAGCTCCCCTGCCCAAGCCCTCTGTCCCAGGATCAGAGTCCAAGATTCTACTGGAGGCAACACTGTGTAGATAGAGATGGTATAAGTCTGTCCCTACTCAACTAGACTTGCCCTCAATCGGCAGACCCATGAACCATTACTAACTCATACTCGAACTCTTTAAACTTTGTTGGAACTACCAGAATTCAACTCATATTCTTCCAGAATCACTGTCAAAAACTCAGAATTGGGGCAGCTAGGTGGTGCAGTAGATAGAGCACCAGCCTTGAAGTCAGGAGGACCTAAGTTCAAATCCGGCCTCAGACCACTTGACACTTACTAGTTGTGTGACCCTGGGCAAATCACTTAAAACCAATTGCCTAAAAAAAAAAAAGCAACTCAGAATTGCTTACACATTATGAAAGGACAGCACAATGGCATATGCCAGGTCCCACCTCAATAAGTATAGGAAGGATGTCAGGGAAGTTGATGTATGTTAGTGAAGAAGAAGGCCCAGAGTGAGAGACCATAGCTGAGGGAGAAAGGGAGACTATAGTCTAAGGTGGGTCTAAAAAATAACCAGGTTACAAGGTTAAGCTGAAGACAGAATCCAATAGGGGTAAACCCAAACAGATGACAAGACTGTGACTATGGATAAGTTGGATATGGAAGTAAGAGGCAGGGGCACAGCCACACAGGCTAGATTATGCAACAGTATGGAGGGATATTTGGGAATAAATGACAGTTTGTTTCTGGCATAGTGCCCTGCTTAATTAGGTGGCTTTTCTATCAGGATGCACTAGCCATGCTATTCCCTTATCCCCATCACCACACACACACACAGCTCTCTCCATCAGCCACAATGCTGAGTCAGGGTAGAAATTTAAGTTTTCTATGCCAAAAAAAGTGTTACAGGTAGTTGGAATCTCAGGCCTGCCCCCAAAAGCCTAATTTATAATATAAATGGAAGAAGAGCCTAGGTTTGAAACCTTAGAGATTACCTAGGACAAGTCTCTCATTTTACAAACGTGGAAATCAAAGTCAAGGTCAAATAGTCAACAAGTATTTATTAAGCAGTTGCTATGTGTCAGGCACTGTGCTAAACCCTAGGGTTCAAAGAAATGCAAAAAAAAAAAAAAAAGCTCCTGCTCTCAAACAGCTCTCACTGTAATGGGCAGAAAACTACATAGAAACAAGATATATACAAGACAAATTAGAGAGGCTTGAAGGAAGGCCCCAAGGGTAAGGAGGTAAGGAGGACTGGAAAAGGCTTCTCACAGAAGGTAGGACTTTAGCTAAAACTAAAACTTAAAGGAAGCCAGGAAATCCATAAAGCAGAAATGAAGATGGAGAAAGTTACAGACATGGGGGAAAAGCAAGTGGAAATGCTCAGAGTCCAGACGTGGGACATCTTGCCTAAGGAAAAGCAAGAGCAGAGCCACTGTTTTGTAGAGTATGTGAAAAGGAGTAAGGTGTAAGAAGACTGTAAAAGTAGGAAGGACCCATGTTATGAAAAGCTTTAAAAGCCAAACGAAGATTCCTTACTTGATCTTAGAAGCAATAGGGAGCCAATGGAGTTTATTGAATGGGGAAGGGTGGGGTAGGCAGGGAGAGGTTAACAAGGTCAAACTTGCAATTAAGGAAGATCATTTTGACAGCTGAGTAGAAGACAGACTAGAGTGGGAAGAAACTCATGGCAGGCTGACCATCCAGCAGACTGTTACAATAGTCCAGGTGTGATTCAATGAGGAGCCTGCAGTGGCAGAGGAGAGAAGGGAACATACATAAAAGATATTAGAAAGGTAATATCTGCAATAGAACTTTGCAACAGAATGGATATGAGATTAAAGTGATAAAGTAAGGAGATGAGGATAATACCTAGGTTGTGAACCTGGGTGACTAGAAGGATAGTGGCACCCTGCAACAAAGAAGCTAAGAAGAGTGGAAGATTTGGAAGGAAAAGATAAGAAGTTCAGTTTTGGATATATTGACTTTAAGATGTCTACAAAACATCTGCTTGAGATATCTGATAGGCAGCTGGAGGTCAGGAAAGAGGTTAGGGCTAGACAAATAGATCTGAGAATCATCTAAATAGATGAATATCAGGGCTAGGATTTGATCCCAGCTTCTCTGCCTAAAAATACAATATTCAACAGCTGTCTACAGCAAAGTATTGTAACATCTTTTAAAATGTTCTTTTTCTAAATTCAGAATTAAAATTGTGCCTAATGGGAGTTAATCTCCACTCCCAGAGCAATAAAAGCAATAAAAGGACCCATGCACAGACTAGTAATGGGGACTCCCTTCACCCTTTCCATATCAACCCAGTCTTCTTCAGAGCTCCAGTGGTATGAATTCATGGGTTGAGGCTTGGAAATGAAATTTGAGACATCATTTTATACCTACCAGATTGGCTAAGATAATGGAAGACTGACAAATGTTGGAGGTGGTATGGAAAAATTGGGACACTAATTCATTGTTGGTGGAATGGTGAACTGATCCAACCATTTTAGAGAGCAATATGGAATTATTCCCAAAGAGTTATTAAACTATCTATACCCTTTGACCCAGCAATATTACTACTTGGTCTATTTCCAAAATAATTAGGGGAATAGGAAAAGAACCCACATGTTCTAAAATGTTTATAACAGCTCTCTTTGTGGTGGCAAAGAACTGGAAATTGCAGGGATGCCCATCAGTTGGAGAATGGCTAAACAAGTTGTGTTATATGATTGTGATGGAATACTACTGTGCTATAAAAAATGATGAGCTCAATTATTTTAGAAAAACATGGAAAGGTTTGCGTGAAATAATAAAGATCAAAATGAGCAGAACCAAGGGAATACTGTATATAGTAAGGCAATATTGTTTTAAGAATGACTTTGAGGGAATAAGTTATTTTGACTACTATAAATACCCAAATTAACTACAAAGGATATATGAAGAAAGATACTATCTGCATCCAGAGAAAGAACTGATAAATAGAAGTTTGTGTAGAATAATTTTACATATAGATAGATAAATCTGTGTCTAATGTTAGCCATGTCTGAGGTGGGGGGGAGGGGAAAGAAGAAAAAGAAGACATTTATATGATAATTTGGTTGTATATTTGAAAGAAATAGCAAGTTGTGCATAGTAGACTTGCAGTTTCATATGCAATCATCTTTTTATTGTACTATGTTATGGGGGAAAAAAACTATAAAGGAGGTATGAAGAAAGATGCTATCTACATCCAGAGAAAGAACTGATAAATAGAAATATCTATAGAATAATTTTGCACATATATACCTATTTGTGTCTAATGGTAGCCATCTCTGGGGGGGAGGGTGAAGAAAAAAAGAAATTTACATGATAATTTTGTTGTATATTTAATAGATTTGAGTTTTCATGTACAATCATCTTTTTATTGTATTATTATGTTATAGAAATGCATATTTTATTCCATAAATTAAAAATAACACATGCATATGTATGTATATATGTGTGTATATCTGTATGTGTATGCAAAGGACTATGATTGGAGATGGGGAATGAGAATTTCCTCAAGTGGTGGCTCCCAGAGGACAAAGGGCAGAAGTCTTGAGCATCTCCACTCCTAAAGAAACAACCAAAACTACTACTTGGGATACCTTGACAACAATATTGAGTCTTGGAGCAGAACACCACTGAAAATGAATAGTTGGATGAAAATTAATAGAAGGATGGGGGATGAAAGGGAAGGTCAACAGTAGCCTTTTACTTGCATATTGTAATTAAGAAAATTGTTTATAAATATAGGAATATATGTATTTCTAAATGATAAAGGGAGTCAGAGCAAATTGATTAATCAAGGAAGGCTTTCTGAAAGAAGTGAATTTTTAAGCTTGTGTCTAAACATATAGTGGTGAAAGCCATTGTAAATGAAGAAGACAACACATGTGAAAGAGTATGACGGCCATTCTGAATTCATGGAATTATAACAATTGCAGCGATTTAAATTTGAAAGGGACCTTAGAGATGAAGTGTAACTCATTCATTTTAAAAGGAAGAAACTGAATATTGTAGAAGGGAAGCAACATATCCGAGGTCATACTGGTAGTGTGAAAGCCAAGAGTGGAACCAAAACCTTTAGATTACACTCCATTACTAGAATCTTCTCCCTCCTCACCGCCACCTCTTGGAATTTTTAGTTTTCTTGATGACTCAGCTCAAGCACCACATTTTGCATAAGGCTTTTACCAGCCCTTCCCCCCTACTAGTTTTTTGTTTCCCCCATCTCCTCCCCACCAAGGTTACCTTCTAGAGTCTGGATAGAATTGATTATCCCATGGAATATGCCCCAAACTGTCTACCTGCTTCTGGTTAACCAGGTGAGAGCTTTGGGGTCTGCATCTTACCATACCCAGCACTGTAGAACTTATAATTTGAGATAAAGAGTCCCTTTAATGGCTTCTAAGAGGAAAAACTGATAATTTAATGGATATTTAAGAGAAATGCCCCAATTATCAGGGTACTTTTCTATTCCAGATATGAATAAAGGATAGGCTCTTTGGAGTTGATCTCGAAAAAGGAGTAAGGGGTTAGGAAAAAAGTGACCTATCCTCTATCCCATCCTTCAAATGGCTATACATACATGAAATCTAAAGCACATCTTCCTAAAGCAAGCCTGAGTCTAAGTTTGGGCTGCCTCTTATGTATTTGTTCTTTTCTAACCTTAGGCAAATGAATATCTGTCCCAAGATGCACATGTCTAGGCTTGAAGGAAACCTTGTGGAGTATATATAGTAGAAATAGTACTGGGCTCACTCCTCAAAAGATTTAGTCAACAAACAGCTATGTGACGGACTTCAGTTTCCTCATTTGCAAAATAAAGAGGATGGACTAGATGACCTGGAAAGAGTGCTAAATAGGAATCAAAATACCTGAATTTGAATCCCAACACTAATACTTCCTCTAAACCCTTAGACAAGTCTTCTCTCATCCAATTCTTCATATGTAAAATGAGAAGATTGGACTAGGTAGCAACTAAAGTGTCTTTCAGTTCTAAATTTATGACTGTATGACCTTGAAAATCCTTTTTCTAGCTCTAGCTAGATTCTAAGAACATAGGAATATGTATCTGGTTAGATTGAGTGATGGAGCACAAATTGTCTTATGTCATAAAAAGTCTATATTGGATTGATGGGTAGTTTTATAGTACACAGAGATCTTCAGCCCAGTGCTTCATTTGGAAAAAACTTAGAACAAGGAAATGGCTTATATCTTGAACACCTTTTTTATTTAAATAAAATGACCAAAGAGTAAGATTACCACCAATAATACTTTAGACAGTAGAGTTTATTATCTGAAAGATTCAAACTTAAAATTTGTTTTTTACCCCTTCCAGGCATGTTAACACAATCTATGTAAATAGCTATAAATACTTGTAACTTACCTTAAAATAACCATTTTTATAAGAAGGAAATAAACTGAGAGAATTATCTAGAAATTTAACAACAGAGAATCCAGGAACTTTAGAAGGAAACATCCTCTATAGATATTTGAATTTAATTGAATCACTGTCCCATCTATGTAAAGTAGTTAGAATAAAGTTATGAATATCATTTCAAAAAGGAGGAAACTGAGGCACAGATAGTTGCTTTAGATTATAAGGATAGCTAGTAACATAATTAAGATTAGAATATAGATCTTCTGAAGCCTAGCAAGACCACATATTCTCAAAAAGACATGCCCTCATAATCATCATGAAAGTGAAGGGCATTTCATAAACAATACTTAAAATGGTTTAAAACACTCCAAAGTCTCCTTTATCCTTAAAAAAGGCTATATCTTACCACATCCCTGTTAGTTGTTGTGTTTTATCTCTCCTCTCCTTCTCACCTAAATTCCTTGGAAAAATATCTATATCACATGAGATATGATGGAGGA
This sequence comes from Vombatus ursinus, assembly GCF_900497805.2. NCBI lineage: Eukaryota > Metazoa > Chordata > Mammalia > Diprotodontia > Vombatidae > Vombatus > Vombatus ursinus. The sequence continues at coordinate 28,300,826 of NW_020954594.1, read as the reverse complement.
CCAGACATTTTCTCCAATCCCCATGACTTTTCAAGGCTTTCCAGAGCAGAAATTACACACTAACAATAAATCAACTTCAGCTGTCTCTATGGTCTAGGACATTAAATTCAAAAGAAAGTTTAAAAAATAAAAAGCCCATGGATTGATGCTTACTATGAGCTCACTGAGCACCCCTCCCCACCTTCCACGCTACCCACAACAAGGCTGCACTAGCAGATCCTAAGACTTGGCACACTCTTACAACAAAACCCACTCCCCACAGCCCAGTCTCCCCCTTTTCCAGTGCCATGGAAACCCTCAGATACAGAAGTTTGCCTAGGATGCAAAAGTCAGGCAGTATTGTTGTAGCCCTTCAGGAGCAACAGCCTTCTGGGAGCAACAACCCCATAGCACAAGTACAGCAGAGCTCTGGACCTCTGGTTCTAGGATAGAAAATCTACATAGCACCAATGCTGGAAAGCTCTGAACTGCCAGTGCCAGGACAAGCCATCATGTGGGGAAGGAGAGAGATTTTGTAGGACTCCACTCATCCTGGAGGAAAGAACTCAACATCCAGTTGGGGCCAGTTCTGAAAACCCAGAAGTCATTTGGGAAGATACCTAGTCTTATGGACCATAATCACCCAGTGTGAAAGGAGACTGAAATGCTTTTGAGACCCAGCCTCCAACGAAACCACCATCAGAGGCGCTAGAACAAGAAAGTACACAGAGGAAAACTGAGGTGGGAGGAAGACCAAAATTAACAAAGATCTCAGGAAGAAAAAAACAAAGACCTTGACTGTATGAAAATAAATCAATCATGAAAATATTAAAAAGAGAAGGAAATATGGCCTTCAGAAGTAGTCAACAAGTTCTGTTATCTATCAGTAAATACCATAAAACAGAGGAACATGATTCAACACTAGATGAGACAGAGGATCCTGTGGAATTTGAGGAAAATATGGAATCACAAAATGCTGTACCTGAGTGGTTCAAAGGAGAAATAGGAATAATGAGAGCAGAATTTATGGACTGACAGTAAAAAAATAATGACCAAAACAGGAAAACTGGAATCTATGATGGCAATTCTCACAAAAGAAAAAAAGACAGAACAATATATTGGGAATGCAAATATAGAGATGTGAAGGACAATAAAGATAAAGAGAGGCAAAAAAAACATTAAGAGAAAATATACTCACTATTCAAACAAAACCTCCTCACCTCAAATACAGGACATATAGAAAACCTTAAGGATCATAGGTATCCCAAAAGAACATGACAAGACAAAAACCTTAACAGCATAATACAGGATATAATAGAAGAGAACTGCCTTGAATTTCTGAAGATAAAATCGATATTTTTTTGCAGGAATACATTACAATATGGAAAGATATGTCAAAGGAGGGAGAGAATCAAGGGAATGATATGTGGGATCAAATGGAGGTCTAGCAATGTGGGGAAGGTGACTCCTGTAGTCTTGGAAATATAAGAACCTACAGGAAGTGGTAAAGAGTAGAGGAGAAGGTTTACCAAGGAGGTGGAAGGAAGAAGGCCTTGCTTTGGTGGGAGGAGGGGGCTCAATTTGTGAATGCTCCATTTGGTAAAGAGTGATGGTCAATGAGGAGAGATAGGGAATTCAAGATGAGTGTAACCTGGAGGACTGGGTGCTTGAAAAGTTTACCCATCCTACCTCAGTGCAGAGGGAGGAGTTAGAACTTATATGGACAACTAGCATCTGTGGGAGTGGGAGAGCATAAACTCAAGGAGATTTGGGGTAAATGGGGAAATAAAAGGTAACCAGGAGAGGTTATAGAACAGTGGTGGGCTGCATAAACAGAGATGTAGTGGAAGATGTGACCTACCATGAAGCAGTATCCTTTCTGGCACCTGCACTAATTGGCATTGTTCTCTGAGTAAGGCACAATGAAAAGGGGGAAATCCACAAGGCAATGGCAGAAACCATCTAGGGAGGAAAAGAGAGAATAGTTGCCATGGAAGTTTTGATTACAGTGTCATAAATGAGAATCTAGAGAAGACAGAAAGAAAGGAGGGATAATGAATAGATTGAGGAAAATCCTTTTTTTTTTTTTAAAGGGGGAGTCTATTTGAATAATCAAGGGGAAAAGGGAAGGAAAAAATTAAATAACCATATAAAAGCAGGAGAGAAAAAGGAACTAACAAGCAAAACTCCAAAGAGAAAAGGGTTATCAAATAAGAAGAGGGGGATCATAAGTAAAGGGAAAAGAGCCAATGGGAACAGAGTTACCTTAAGAAAGACTAAGGTGAAGTACTTAAAGGAACATAATACTATGTTTATAAAAAAAAAAGAAGGGGAAAATCATAACTTTAAAAAAATAGTATTAGAGATAAATGGAGGAAAATATAAACCTAACTCACATACCTTTAAATGTGAGAGGCCCAAAAAATCCAATAAAATGAAAGAGTGACAGATTGGATAAGAAAACTAAAACTTATAACCTGTTACTTATGAGAAGCACATTTAAAAATAAAGTCATACATAAAATCAAACTGAGGGGATGGAAAATAACCATTATGCATCAAGTGAATCTAAAATAGTAAGAGTGGCAATCATGCTACCTGACAAATCAACAATAAACATTTGTAAGGAAAAAATAAAACTATCCCTACTTGCTGATGTGATAGTTGGAAAAAATCCTAGGGAATCAACAAAGAAATTAATTGAGATGATTAATAGCTTTAGCAAAGTTATAAGCTATGAAATAAATCCTCAAAAATCAACAGTATTCTTAAATAATAACAAAAATACATGAACCAATCACAAAAAGGAAATCCCATTTTAAATAACTACAGAATGCATAAATATCTAGAGATTGACCTGCAAAAGTACACAAAAAGTTTTTTTAACAATTCGATTACAAAGAGTTCATTAAAGACCTAAAGAACAACTTAAATAGCTAAAAGAATATTCAGTTTCTAATGGCTAGAGGCCATGCCAATATAATAAATATGACTACTACAAAAATTAATTTACATTTTAATTCTCTACCCATTGAATTACCAAGGGGATACTTTATAGAACTTGAAAAAGTAATAATAAAATACATTTAGAAAAACAAAAAAATCTAGAATATCAAAGGACATGATGCACAGAAGTAGGGAAGGAGGAATTCCAGACCTCAAACTATATTATAAATCAACAGTTATCAAAACCATCTGATATTGGTTAAAAATTAGAGAAATAGATGAATGGAAAAGACTAAATGAGAGAAGATTAGGAACAATAAACCTCAATAAGCTAGTCTTTGATAAAATGGGAAACATAAATTATCTAGGGAAAACTGAAAAGCAATCTTATGGAAATTAAGCTTAGAATAATACCTTATACCATAGTCTGCAATACATCCTAAATGGATACATAATCTTAATGTTAAAGAACATATTTTTAAAAATTAGAAGATAAACAGATCATATCATATCTTTGACAGCTATGGGTAGGAGATATATTCTTTTTTTTAAATGTATTGATTTATTATTGGGGGGGTGTGGAGGCAATTGGGTAGAGGGGTTAAGTGACTTGCCCAGGGTCACACAGCTAGGAAGTGTCAAGTGTGTGAGGCTGGTTTTGAATTCAGGTCCTCCTGACTCCAGGGCTGGTGCTTTATCTACTGTACCACCTAGCTTCCCCTAGGAGATGTAGGCAATTACAAAAGACAAAATAGATACCTTTTATTATTTGAAATTGAAAAACTTTTGCAAAAACAAAATTACTGGACCTAGGATAAGATGGAAAGTGGTTAAATGGAGGGGGGTGGAATATCTTTGTATCAAATTCCTCTGATAAGCATTTAGTATCCAAATTATATAAATAACCAATAAATATATATATAAAACCCATAAATATACATAAAACTAATAGACATCCCCCAAAAGATATGAACAAACATTTCTCAAAAGAATTACAAACTACTTACAACCATATGAAAGAATGCTCCAAATTACTAATAGTAAATGAAATACAAATCAAAACCACCTAGAGGTTTTACCTTACATCCTGCAAATTGGCAAAAAATAACCAAAAAATGACACTAATCAATGTTGAAAGATCTATGTAATGATAAGCACACCAATATATTGTTAGTAAAGCTGCGAGATGGTATAACTATTTTGGAAAGGGATTTGGAATTATGCAAATAAAGTAACTAAAATGTCCATACCCTTTGAACCAGAAACCCCATTAATGGGACTTCATTACTCTATTCCTCAAAGAAGCCTTTGATAAGAAAGTCCTCATATACCCCAAAATATTTATAGCAGTCCTTTTTGGATAGCTAAGAATTAGAAACATAGTAGATAGCCATTGATTAGGAAATAGCTAAATAAATTGTGGTATACAAATATAAAGGAATATTATTGTTACATAAGAAATTACATAGGTCGTGAATACTGAGAAGAATAAAAGGATTGTATCAATTGAAGTAAAGTAAAAAGAGCCAACAGTATATACAACTGAAACAATATAAATGGAAAGAACAACTACATACCAAAAAATCAAAAGAAAATATAACAAAATTATGACGATCAACCAGCGATATGGGAGGACATCCACAACCCACTCTTTCATGGAGGGGTGTCAAAAGGTGTTACATTTCATGTTTTCAGACTTTTTCAATGTATTGATCAGTTGTAATTTCTTTTCCTTTCAGAAAAATACTATTTATTGCATGAATATGGGAGGGAGAAGAATGCTTAGGATAACTATGATGATGTAAGAAATAGAATATATGAATAAAAACCTATTTTAAAAAAGAAAAAATATCTATACTCCATTGTTCCACTTCCTCTCCTCTCAGTCTTTTAATAAACCATCTATAATCTGCTTCTGAACTCATAATTTAAGGGAAACTATGATGCCTGCTTTTGTTTTTTGCTTTAGCACAGTATCTAGCACATAGCAAATACCTAACAAATGATTGGTTGTTTGCTTGCTTGGCATGTTGAATTAAACACCTGGATAAATGATGCAATTCTTAACCAAAAGGACTAAATTGATTCCCACCTTTTGGTATCCAAACAGTTCTACCTTGGAGGAAAATTGAATGTCCTATACCTCAAAGCAATTTAATCCATTTCATAGGGTCACAAAACATTAGAACTGCCTAGAGATTGTCTACTCTAATTTTCTCATCCTACAGATGAGGAAACCTAGGAACAGAGAGGTTAAACAACCTCCCTGAAAGTATAGGTAAGTAGCAGATCAGAGATTTGAAACAAAGTCATCTGGCACTGCATCCAGTGCTTTTTCTACCACTTTAATATTTATTAATTAGTACTTCAATGTGATACTTTAATATTTATTAAACTATTATGTACAAAAAACTGTGCTAGGAATGGCAAGAAACACAAAATAGATACTAGACAAGGTATAGTCCATGATCTCAATGAATTTGTGTTCTCCTTGGGAGAACTGTCAAGTCCTGGACAGCTGGCATTGAAAGGGTTACTCACTTGGATGCCAACAACAAAGAGCTATTTGACTGTTTAGAGCAGGATTATTAGGAAAGGTGCAAGTCACAGGTCGGAATCAATAGGGGAGTGATGCAAGGAAGTATAGGGAGCATGATAGCAAAGGTCAGGGTCAAGGAGTCAGTTGGCTGTGTCATCATATCAAGGAAATGGCAATTGGGGGAGATAGGATACAATTCAGGTCATTTACAGGAGGACCAATACAGATATATTAGGAGGGCTCAGGGTGATGTCAAAATGAACCATGAGGTCAGGAGCCAAGCAGACCAAGATCAATCCCAGAATCATTTTACTAAAGGACAGTTTTGCCTCCCTCAGCATGCTTCCTGGCAGAATGCTTTTTTTGCACTGGATTTATAGGCCCACCACACTTCTTTCTCTTTTTAAAGAATGCAATTTTGTCAATCAGAAGTATTCATATAATAAAAACACAATGAGGTATACTTCCAAATAATTCCAAAATTAACAGTCTGACAGTCAATGGCATTGGAATTCTAAGGGGAAAGAGTTTAGTTCAGGCTGATATGATCAGGCCTTCTTAAGGTGGGATCTAAATGATGTATAAAATTTCCATAATTTCTTGACTATGTAGTGTGGAGGGGGAGGTGAGCGGAGTTCATGTCACCCCTAGCTTTCTTTGTGAATTAATAGCACCCCCCAGAAGATGTTGATATGAATGTCATAAGTTGCTTTTCTCCAGGCTAAATAAATATGCCCATTTTCTTCAGCCATTCCTCATAAACTCAAGACGCTTCTCCATCTTGGTTGTCCTCTAGAGGTTCTATAGCTGTCATAGATGGTGAGTGTTTCTAGCGCAAGAAGTGAAAAAAATGCTCTGGTGTACCATTTTGGAAAGCAATTTGGAATTATACAAATAAAATGACTAAAATGTCCAAACCTTTTGAACCAGAGGAACCTTCCCTCAGGAAGTTTCATGGACAAGACATGGGCTGAAGTAGAGGGGAGAAAGATGAACTACAGTAGAAAAAGAGAGGAAAAGGAGAATGTGGATAGCTAATGCTAATTCCAGTAGCAGGATGCATTTTCCCTCAGCTGCCATCTGGCTGGGAAGGTGTCAATAATCCTGTTACAAGTAGCATTGAGAGGCTTTTCCACCTGATGGGTCCCAGAAAGAAGTAACAAATCTGAAATGTTCTAGCATTCTTGGCCAAGACACAGTATTTTGTGATCATTGCATCTACAGCATTCTTCTACCAAAGTAGCCCTTAACACTCTTTCTATTCCATAGTTAAGATCAGTCCATGAACTTTTATAAAGTGCCTACTATGTGACAGGCATTGTGTTTAGCACTGAATCTTTTGCTGACAAGCCCAAATACTTTATAGAAACTACTAGACTCAATCAATCAGCAAGGATTTATTAAGCACTTACTATGCACCAAATACAGTGCTACGTGTTGTTCATATATAGGGAGACTAAAATAGTCCATGCCCTGAAGTAGCTCACTTTCTAATAGGAGAAAGAACATGTTAAATAAATTCATATGCAAAATATATACCGACTAGATGGAAGGTAACTTTATCAGCGAAAGTCCTAGAAGCTGAGAGGATTGGGAAAGGCTTCTTAAAGAAGATGGCACTAATGCTGTCTTAAAGGAAGCCAGGGATTCTAAGAGGCACAGGTAGGAAGGCGAGTGTATTCCAAGCATGGGAACAGCCAATGCAGTGCTAAGACAAGGAAGTAGTTGGTGATTTGCCATGTACAAGGAAGAGCAAGAGGGCCAGTAGAGTTAGATCTTAGAATGCATGGAGTGATATTCAATGTAAGAAAATTGGAAAGACAGGAAGAGGACAGGTTGTGAAGAGCTTGAAATGCCAAACAAAGGACTTTATATTTAATCAAGGAGATAATGGAAAGCCACTGGAGCTCTCTGAGTAGTAGGGTAACATGGTCAAATCTATACTTTAGGAAAATTTAGGAACTGTGTATGGGATAGATTAGAAAGGAGATACGTGAGGAAGGGAAGCCTCAGGAAGGTTGTTGCAACTAATATATTCCTAGGATTGAAGTGGTAGAAGGAGGTAGGTTTGGAAGATAAGTGGTAATAACTGTTGAAGACTTTAATTTGTTCTTTACTTTGCATTCTGGTTTTTTTTAATATCCTTATCTAAATATATCATCTGACCAGGTCAAAGATATCAGGAAAACGAAGGCTCTTTAGCAAAAGCTTTGAACAGATGATGGACCCAAACAAATTCTAGAAACCTGAACATCATAGCAGACCAGCACATTGCCAAGGTTCTGTGCCAGGCACAGAATGCATACCAAAACAAAAATTAAACAGTCCTTACCCTCAAGAGCAATTGGAATGCAAAGAGTTATGCATTAGTATGTGTTTTAAAAAAATATTTTTAAAAGTATTTATTTCCTTACTGACCATGAAAAGCTTTGGATTGCTCTTTTTTTGTTGTTGCTCGGTCATTTTAGTAGCATCCAACTCTCTGTGCCCTTTTTTGGAGTTTTCTTGGAAAAGATACTGGAGTGACTTGCTATTTCCTTCTCCAACTCATTTCACAGATAGGGAAATTGAGGTAAATAAAGTTAATAGATTTGCCCAGGGTCACATAGCTAAAAAGTGCCTGGGGCTGGATTTCAACTCAGGTCTTCCTGACTGCAGGTCCAGTTCTCTAACCACTGTACCACCTAGCTGCCCTGGATCAATCTTAGTTATTCATATAAATCATTTATTCCATTAGCAATTAATTAGTGATTCTAAGTCACATTTCTTCTCTTTCTTTCTACTTCTCTACCTCTTTATCAACAGCCTTATCACCCTAGAAATGCCTCCTCCCTGAAGCCCTCTCTCTAAACTGATGAATGCCTAGAGTGGATCACTTTCATAAGACACCCAGGCTATGATCACTGCAGTTCTGGATACATGCATACTTTCGGGATTTTTCTACCACCTCCGCAGCAATCTTGACTCCGTGTAGGTACACACACCCCTTTCCATACTCCTTTGTATCTTGACTTCCCCAATTAAATTGTAACGATAAAGACTATATTTGAGGATTGTATTTATATCTTCAGCACTTATCATAATGGCTGGTAGGGATGTCTTAAAAATGGCATCTCTCTCTCTCTCTATCTCTCTCTCTCTTTCTCTCTCTCTTTTTCCAAAACTCTCTCCCTCTCTTATCTATCAAGTCTAAGTATATTTTCCTACCCTGAATTATCATATTAAAACATGAAGAATAAATGCATGTAGAGAGTAGGTACAACACTAACTGCCTGGGTGAACTTTGGCAATTCAATTGACTTCTCTGTACCTAAATTTCCTCATCTTTAAAGTGAAGAGGCTGGCCTGAGCTATCTCTAAGGTCCCTTCTAGCTCATAAGGTCTACAATAACATTGACCCGAAAGGCACCAACTTTCCCCCCTCATTAACAACCAAACCCCACCCCTTCCCAAAAAAAAACCTTTGCTTTAAAATTGACATGCAATTCAGCATTCACTTCCCCAAGTGAGAAAAACAAGCCACGTTTAAATTAAAGAGTTATCAGTCATTCTTGTATATTGCAGCTGCTTGAAAAGCCATAGGGCAAAGGCATTTATATGGGAGATAAGCTCATTGTGTTGAACAAATTAATGCTAGATTGTGAATTAAACGGCATGTCTTTGGACAGCTAATTAGCTTTGTGCTGCTCAATTAAGTTTTGAAAGGACATGTTGTGTGTCTTGATGGAAGCCAGAATGAACTTCAAGGCTTATTGCAGCTTTTGATTATTTTGGTTTGAAAACTGATGTAAAAGGCCAAGAAAACAGCAAGGACTTTGTAAATCCAGATCAAATGAAGCCTCCAAAATATCTCAAATTCTAAAATCCAAACAGCAAAATAACACCAAAGTAAGAACAAAGGTATTTTGAATATTTCCACAAAGTTAACAAGCGTGAAATTGTGCATGTCTTTCTTTTCTTCGTGGCACTACTAAAATTGGAGCAAAATTAGTAGAGTTTAGAATGAAGACCAAGTTCAAATATTCCACTGGTTTCCATGCCCTTTCATTCTGCTAACTTAAATCCCAAGTCTATTCTTCCCATGCAAAGTCAGTTCTTGTCTAAACATGACAAATATGTCCTGCCATACTGTATTATTTGGCCCTAGATGATTTCCCTTGCTTTCTGTTTCTCATTCCTATATACAGTGCAAAGAAAAGAGAAAATTGTGTCTACATAAGCACACAGACTGCCAATAAATATGTGTGTAAAGAAAGACCAAGAATGCATACAAAGTAGCCTTTCTACATTGTTCATTGATCTATATGAGCAGTCAGGACCATTGATCCATGGTTATGCACTGCTGGTTCCATTTCTGTTCCCACTCAAAAATCTCCAAAGTTGGAATGTCTATACCAACTCCCCACTTTTCCACACCAAGTTTAGAGATGGATGTTAAAAATCTATAACAGTTCATATGAGTGTAATGCTCCAAGATTTGAAAAATACTTTCCTTACAACAACCCTGTGAGATAGGAAATTCAAAGCACTAGTATCCCCACTTTACAGATAAGGTAACTAAGAGTTACTGAAAGGAAATAACTTCTCCAAGATTGAACTAATAAGTACATGGACATGTGACCTAAATCTTCTGAGATCAATGGTCTTTCTATTATATAACACCATCAATTTGTAATGTTCAATTTATGAAAGCCTATAGGGGTCTTTTAAAAAAAGCATACTTTTTGTCACCATAGAATTCAATCAATGAATGGAAGAATCAGATCTGAGACTGTCAATGACATTTTTGATACTGTTGATGACCCATCCTTCTGGATACTGATTCTTCCAATGGATTTCATGGAATTGTACTGTTCTGCACTCTTTAACTGAATACTGCTTGATCTCCTTTACTTGTTCATCTTCCTTCTTCCAATGATTGTCAGTGTGTTCACAAAGGCCTTGGCCTAGGTCATCTCTTTTCTCTACATTCTTTCCCTGAATGATTTCATCTTCTCCTATGCATTTATATAAAACTTACCGTTATATAACATTTTAAGGCTTACAATGCACTTTCCAAATATTATTTCACTTTAGCTCCACAACAATCCTGAGAGATAGATCCTATTACGATCATCCCCTTTTTTCTGATGAGGAAACATGGGAAAACATAGGTTAAGTAGTTTGTCCAGGATCACATAGCTAGTAAGTGTCTAAGGCTGGGTTTGAACTCAGATATTCCTGATTTCAGGTCCATTACTCTATCCACTGTGCTAACTAGCTGCCTAATATCATCTCTTTTCAGACTCCAAAATCTATCCACCCATCTCTAATTTCACCTGAACTCCAATCCTACATTTACAACTGCTCACTGGTCATCTAAAACTTAACATATACAAAGTAAGTTTATCAGTATCTCCTCCAAATCTTCCCCATCTCTCAACTCCCCATTTCTAACACCATCATCCTCTTAGTCATCCAGACCTGAAACCTTAGATTTATCTTTGACTTTTCCCTTTTCCTTTATTCTTCATATACACTCAGTTGACAAATCTTTATCTCACATTATTCCTCTTCCCAAGTGCTTTCACCTAGCCCAAATGGACTGCTATTACTCAAATAAAACATATAATTTCTCTCTTCCATACATTTTCAAAGGTTGTACCTCATTACTTGAATACATCCCTTTATTTCCCTCTTTCAGAATCCTGCCTTCAAGATTTAGCTTAGGGGCTACATCTTCCATAACATCTCCCATAACCTTCCCCGAGCTGAAAATTGTATTTCCCTCCTCAGAATTCCCTAGGGTAATTTATATGATCTCTCTCTTGTTCCTTTTAACACCCTCCACCACCCTCAGTAGAACACAAACTCCCTGAAGGCTCAAGTGCTGTCCAAAGGTAATTGAAGATTGAGAGACCTTAGTGACCTAACTTCATCTAACATTGAGGTTAGAAACTATGCCATTTCTCTTAAATCTTTATTTCTGTCCAGCCTAAAAACAGATGGCTTTATACAGTTTGTTCTTTTGATCTAGACCTATGCTTTTATTGGCATAAGGAACTCTTCATGAGGAACTCTTCTTACCAGAGGTCCTCCTCTGATCCTTGATAATGATCAGTCCCTGTTCTGAACTTTGTAGTCTTTTAGAGTTGTCTGGGGCACTGAAAAATTAAATTATTTGCCCAGGTCAAGCAATCAGTGTGTGTCAGAGGTAGGACCTGACCCTAGGTAGTTCTAAATTCCAGATCAAATGGCTATCTAGCCACTAGACAATGCTTCTTGGCTCATAGTAAGTACTTTCCTCATAAGAGGTACTTGTATAATAGTGTTTGCGGTAATAATGTGTCTGTATAATCATGTGTGATCATCTGTGACCAGTCAAAATCAATGATAGAGTTGACAATCAATCAATACAACACTCCACTGCACATTACTACATCACTCTTGGGGACTTCTTATCTTGGACTATGATTCATTCAATTAACAGCTCTATACAAATATCTATCCCCCCTACTGTTCCTTCCCAGGGTACTATGTCAATAAAAACTTCCACACAAAGGTTACAATCCTAGTAATCAATTTATTTGGATCAGATATAATCATAACAAAATATAGGAAATGATTGTGTGTATCTCAGAATCCGGAAACATTTACTTCCATCTCCCAGGATGGAACCTCCTTCACATTAATGCCCTCCTTCCTCAAGTTCTCATGTTATTTTGTACTCAGCCAATGAGGAAGTGACATCAACATTCAGAGCTGCACCAATCAAGTCTTAAGGAAAGACTCAATGCTTTTTAAAGAAAAATTATCCTAATCTGCATAGACTAGTATAGGGTAGGAAGGTTTAAGATATTGTTCATGTTACACTGTATGGTCAGGGCACACATGTAGGTGAAACAAATCATGAAGCCATATGCCTAGTTACACGCATGGAGAACACATTTAGGCACAATGCTAGCATATAATGAACTTTAGCTCTTTCAGGGCTATATGATGTTCTCTTCTGCTTTTTAAGATTAATACTCTATTTTAGGGCTTAGGTAAGGCTATGTGATACCATACACAGTCAATCAGGTAAATTAAAAAATGCAGATTAAGTTTAAGCTTATTTTTTAACTGCCTTTGTCTTGTATGGACTCAAGATCCTTAATCCCAAACAACTACCTAATTTAAGGTTAAAGAATTGTTTGGGCAACAGCTAGGTGATGCAGTGAATAGAGCACTGACCCTGGAGTCAGGAGGACTAGAGTTCAAATTTGACCTCAGACACTTGACACTTACTAGCTGTGTGACCCTGGGCAAGTCACTTAACCCCAATTGCCTCACAAAAAAAAAAGAATTGTTTGTAACAATTCCTAATTGTTCTCTGTGTCCCCAAAACCTAATATTTTGTCCCACTCCCCCCAAAAAAAGCCAGAAGTTATGTTGGAGCTACGGTGATAAGGCCCATGTCATCCCCAAGATACTCCATGATTGAAATACAAGAAACCTGGAGCAGCTAGGTGGCTCAGTGGATAGAGCCCTGGCCCTGAATTCAGGAGGACCTGAGTTCAAATTTGGCCTCAGACCAAATATTTGACACTTACTAGCTGTGTGATCCTGGGCAAGTCACTTAACCCCAATTGCCTAAAAAAAAAAAAAAAGAAAGAAAAGAAAGAAATATAAGGAACCTATCAACAAAAACAAAAATAGGTGCAGCAAGCAGGGTACTACTCCCCAAATTTACTATGGATATCTGGCATAACAAATTCCATGATGTTTTTTGAGCTATAATAAAACTATTTCAAACTTCCCTGGCATCTCTACAAGTGCTTTTGAGGTTTCTAACACCAGACAGATATGATGGGAAGAGTCCTTGATGAGGAGTCAGAAGAACTAGGCTGAAGTCCTGACTGGAAGTTCTGAGTCATGTGACATTACACAATCACTAAAATTTTCTGCACCTTAGTTTCCTCATCTGTAAAATAGGCATAATAACAACTAATAGAGTTGTTGTGATAAGCAAACATATTATATATAATATATATATACATACATTATATATATATTATATATAATTTTGTGAACAACTACTTGCTACATAAAGACCTGTTGTTACTATCATAACTCTTTTGAAGTATTTAGTCTTGATATGTACATGATTCTTTTAACTCTTACTTTTAAAGAGATTTTAAACTTAAAGAGGAAATGAATTGCCAATTGGGAAATGGAAAAGATCACCCTGGGGAAATAGTCATAGAAGCAACCTTTTTTTTTCCCATCTCAAGAATGTGTCAAATGTAAAAACAAAATCTGGAGTTATTACAAAGTACTGTGAAATTATTACCAAGTAATTGTCACCAATATGTTCTGCCCATTTCCCTTAACCTATTTCTACCATTGTTGGAACATGAACTGCTTCTATAGACACACCACACACACACACACACACTGAACACTATGAACCCCACAACACTCATGCAATCTCCCTCAGTGTTTATTAGAAGGCAATGCATATTGAGCAACATGTCTTGCTGATTGACAAGAAGACAGATGATTAAACACATTTAAACTGGGAACCTTTCATATATTGTTGGGGACTCTTTCAAGTAAATCAATTGTAAATAATAATTTAGTGATGTCATTCAAAAATTACAAGCAAAGTTAAAAAGTACTAAGATTGTTCAGGACTATGATTTATTCTCTTTATCAAAACTAGTAATGGCAGATTACCTTTAATACTTGTTTCTCAAATGTTTCTTTTGCTTCATTTTTATGATGACTGTTTTAATGAACATAACATTTGGTATGAAAATATTACGAAAATCTACATGGTCAGAATTTCACTATGTATAATCATGTTGACCTCTAACATCACATGAGGTCAGAAATAATAAACAGCTTAAGAGACAAAACTGTCTTCCATGACTAAGATTCACCACTGATAAGATACATTCATTGTTAGAATGTCTCTCAATTTTCCTGGGAAATTGAGTAATAAGTAGACATTTTCTCTCAAGGTTATAAAATTAAGACACTTATTCCCTGCAAAATTTCAAATTGTTTCACTCAAAGAACTTTAGGAGGTCCTACATTGGTAACAACCTTAATTGAATACAGAAGATTTGGAGTTGGAAAAAAAAGACTCTGATAAAAGATTTGGAATTATTTAATCTAAAGAAGAAAAGACTGAAAATGAGTAAACATTTAGCTTCTCTCTAACTCTGTCAGAGAATCATCCTCACACATCTCTCAGGTCCAAACTTACCTTAGTAAATAAATATTCACCTCTAACATCTGTTCCCATGGTCTAAGTTGTATCCTCTAGATTAAATATAATTTCATATACTACCAATTCCCCATCCATCCTCTGCACTTGCCTAGGTCATGGTTAACTCACAACTGGATAATTTTAACCTCCTCTCATGATATTCTCACTTTCAGCCTCCCACATAAGTTCCCCACCTAGAGTTCCAACCAATTCAATCTAGTATGTCTGTGAAAAGGCAAGTGCATTGGCACATATTAGACACCTGGCCAACTAGCTCAACTGCAAAAAGTCACCCCAGGGGCTCTTTATCTCAAGAAAGGTATTAGAGGCCCTCAGAGTGGGAACAGATGCTAGGGGTGAGGAGAACATAGGAGGAAATAGATAGTAAGAGAAGCACTTCTACCTTTTGTAGAAACTTCCATGTTATTGAATCACTGTATCATGTGCCAACTTTATTGTACATATCTTAGGTTGCTGGCCCTTGTACTAGGTCATTGGGTGATAGGAATGAAAACTGGAGAAAACGACTTAGAGATCATTTAGTACAATATCCTCATTCTACAGATACAGAAACTAAATCCCAGGGTTGTGAAATGATTTGCCCATAGAGGGTTCCTATTTTAACATTTCAGTTCCCAAACAATTTCCAAAGAGATAGATAAATTGTAGACTACATTCATGTGGTAGCAGAGGAAATATATGAATTCATAAATAAAATTAAAATATATATTCTAGATTTAGACTGAAAGGAAGCTTTGAGGTCATTCAATCCAGTCCTTTAATTTTATAAATGAAGTCCCATATATATGAAGCAATTTCCCTAATGTCATGCAGGTAGTAAATGGTGGAACCAAAATTTGAACCCAGTCTACTGGCTAAAATCCAATATTCTCTCCACTGTAGAATGATATAGGAAGAAAGGGGGAAATGTAAATATTAGTTTTGAAAATTTACTGAATTTATCTCCAAGAAATTGAACTAGCAGAAGATGAAGTTGATTTGGAGGGGAGGGGCATGGCTAAGTTTAATGTCAGCACATTGGGGATCTGAATTTTACCTCAATTATCAAAAAGAGTTAACAAAACTACCTGATATCCCTACCTTATTCCAAAGACAAGGTCATTTAGAGTTCTGGATCATCCTGTTTCCCTCATTTAATTTGTCTCTGGGCTGACACTCTGGTTTCTATGATGCTTGAGAATGTTTAATTTTAGCCATTTCACTCAGGCAACACTTTGTAGCTACAAATAACATTAATGGCTTTTATTAAAGCACACCCAACTTCTCCTAATGGCTGAAATGATTCCCTCGGAACTACTCTACTACTTTGGCTACCAACATGAGTTACACTCATGCATTAATTAGAGAGGCAAGAGGAAGAAGTGGATGGAAAAAAAAAAAACAAGCAAAATGCTGGCTTTGAAATTTTCCATGAAGGCTTCTGACAAATCAAACTAGAAGAAATGAATGAGTACCCACACCTGGCTGCCTTATTCAACACTTTCATACACAGAATCATCCCCCAGTCACATCCTACCTAAATACTCAATTCCCCAAACTCTTCTCGGTTGTTGCCACACAGAATACACTTACCACTCTGTTAATATGGAATGATAATGCTAACAGAAAGTATGACAATAACAATCATGAGGCTGATGGTTCATACACACATGCGTACACATGCACACACACACACACACACACACACACATACACACACACGGGTAAGTGTCTGTGTATATGCATGTATAAAATTTTAGCCAGGTCTTGAGCTTTATTTTATTTAAATAACCTTCTGGGAGAACAAAGCCACATCCCCTCTTGTGCCTCAACACCAACACCCACATACATACAGTACGGTATGATAAAAAAAAGAGCCCTGGTGACAAGCAACCCAAGTTCTAGATCCATTCTTGTCACTAACTAGCTATGCAACCTTCAACAAATCACAGCCTTTCTAGGGCCTCAATGTCCTCATCCATATGCATGAGTGGGTTGGTCTAAACAATCTCTAAGGCCCTTTCCTGCTCTAAGATTCTATAATCTAACCAGAAATTACACATCAAAAGGAATGTTGTCCTTCAAAACAGCAACAGAGGGAAACTTTATATACTTGTTCCAATAACGTTATCATTGTTCCAACTAGTTCAGGAATTCCTGTTTACAAATTGCCTTCTGCACCAGGTTAGGAGATAAAAGAGAAAACTTTTTTATATAATTTTGTGTTTGCCTCCTTCTTGACCCTTGCACATTTTCCTTTTTCACCAGATAGATCCAGTTCCTTATGACTTCTGGCTCTCTCCAAACATTACATTCACTCAAAAAACAAGCCATAAAACCAGTGAGGCAATTCAAACAAATGCCCACCATGTTTTAAAGCCAATTACCAATGATGAGCTTCAGAAATTCTTTAGTTATGACTGCATCATTGGAATAATTGTATAGCTTCTCATAGTGATTAATTTGAAGGTAATAGACTTAGTTGTCTGGAAAACTATAGTATATGTTTAAAAACCAATTAGGTTAACTAATTGTACATTCATTCATCTCTTCACTTTTTCCAAGGTTTTGCTGGTTATCAGCTTTCTGTCTCTTCTATCTTAAATGACATGGTACATAACATTAGGGATGGTGTTCTTATTTGGTTTATATAGGACCTACCCTGCTGCCAGGCAAAGGCAAAGTCATAGACTTAATAAAGACTTTGATGAAGAAAATTAAATCACAGTAAAAAAAATTAAGTGTCGGTGTTTATTGACTTGCAGGATATACTAGTATATTAGATGAATTAATTAAACTGAAAACTTGAAAATATGGGTCATATTTAACAAAGCCTATTTGTAATAAATTTAGAGTATTTTGGCAATGTTCATCTTACCTAGATAGTCTGTGGTTTCAAAAGAATGGTCAAAAGGAAAACAGAGTGCCACTTCAAAATCCAATTTCACTTAAAGCCTTGTCTCATCATTCTTCTCTGCTTCTTTAGCCACAAGAAAATAACCAGGGTTTCACCACATAAAAATTCCCTGTTCTTTCTGTTATAAGAACTTTAAAATCCAAGAGGGAATGGAATAAACTTTGGAAAACTTGTATTGTGATGTTCCCAGAAACATTTTAACAGATACTCTTGATCCATCTATTTTGTTTTTTCTTTCATTCAATGTAGCCATGATTTAAAATAGTCAATCTCACAGAAACGTTTTATGTTGTAACTACATCTTTAAGAGAGAGAGGAAATAGCATATTGAAGAAAGATTGTTTAACTGTTATCTGGAGAAAATTAACTACCATGGCTAAGAGAGACTTCCTGGGACACAAAGAAGAAGAACCCAGACAATTTTTTTTCCCTAAGAGATTGAATGAGTTAATTTTCAAGGAGAAGGAAGCTAAAGAAATATTTTGAGTGAACTGAGTTTAACTTATCCTGTGGATAAGCTATGAAGAATGTCTTCTGAAACTGATTTCTTGTGAGATGTTGACTGCCATTCTGAGGGAGGTGAATGATGGGACTAAAGTCCCAGTACCTGTAGAGAAAATCAGCAGTTGCAATTGATGATTAAAAATGAATCTGGCTACTTGGACATGACATTGTGGGACTATTTAAATATGTATTTTTTATTGTTTACTGCATGGTTATTAAATTATATATCCAGTAACAGAAATGTTTATGAGACTGAGGTCTGAGGGTAAGAGAGAGGAACAAGAGCTTGTGGGAAAAGAGTTTTCTCTAGTTTACAAACTGGGCTTAATCTAATTAATGAGAGAGATTGTTCATTTCTGTTAAATTAAGAAGAAATAAAAGCGCAACCTCTGGATTTCCATAAAACCAAGGATCAGAATTAATAAGGTGGTATGGTACATATAATGTGGGATTTGGAGATAAGAAAACAAGTTTGAATCTTGCTTCAGATATTTAGCTGTGTGGCCCTGGGCAAGTCACTTAACATCTGTCTGCCTCAGTTTCTTCATCTATAAATTAAGGATAATAAAAAATTAGGTATCAAGGTTATTACATATATAAAGCACTTTGAAAACTTTGAAGTGTTATATAAATGCTAGTTTTAGGAATTGTCATTATAAATGAACCATTAACATTTAGACAAAGGCAATTGTTGGCGTAATTCTCAACTAGTACATGCATAGCATAGCCTCAGTCAGACCCCACCGTAGGCTCTACATGAAGATTTTCATTCCCAAGCCCTGTTATACCAACAAACATTAAGTATTTCCTACTGCCAAGGCACCATCAAAATATATATACAAAAGAGACCTGGCTTTCAATGAATTTACAGTCTCATGGAATGTAAAGTCATGTATACAAATAACTATGATACAAGGGAAGAAGAGATAAGGAAGAAGAAGGCAAAGTGGTATGAGATCATAGAATAATAAATTTAGAGTTAGAAAGTTAAAATTCATCTAGTCCAAGCCCTCTGGGTCCAAAAATAATGTTCTTTCCACAGTGGAAAAATGTGGATCAAGGTCAGGAAATTCTACAAACTGCAAAGAAAAAAAATCATTTTTTCCTTGAATTCATGTGTTTTTCTGCAATGACAGTCTGTCTAGACTTGTATAAATTTTTTATATTAGCAAAGCAACGTGTCCATAAAATTATTCTTGAGTCCATTTACTGAAAGAAAAGACAATAAAGCAATTCACTGATTTCTACGCCAAGGAGAATTTAAAGTGTTCCAGTTCCCCTAAACTGTTGCTATAAAACAATACTACTTGGCTAAGATTCCTTGAAATGGAGTCTTTTATGTCTAAAGTGACCAAGTCTTGAAATATTATGTCAATCACTAATTCTACCATAATTATAATGACAGTGAGGTACTTTTTATTTTGCCCTCTGTGTGAATAAGAAGGATACAAACCTTAACTCTTCTGCTGGGCCCCCTGAACTTCAAATTCTATTCAGTGCCAGAAATAAGGAAAATTGGATATGTTGGAGATGGTACCAGAAGAAGTTACCTCCATATACCTTCACATGTCCCCTAACAAACTACAAGGAGGTATGCTTGGCTTTGAAGTAACAAAGAGCTGGGTTCAAATACTGCCTCTGACACCCACTAGCTATATCATATTGGTCAGTGCTCTGAGCAATTCTCTAAGACTATAATTTGGCCAAAATGGCAGAGAAAGGAAGGAACCCTCTGAAAGCCCTCCCAAATTCCCCTCCAAACAACTAAAACTAGAATTGATCTGGGAGCAGGGAAGCAGCTTACAGTATAGCAGAAAAAGTCTGTCTCACTGGTGTGGGAGGGGAGTGAGGTCCAAGAGCAGCAGCAGCAGCAGCAGCCAGTCTCACAGCAGGGGGCCTGCAGAAAGGCTCCAAGACTGGGGCAATCTACCAGTGAGACCCCACCCTCCTGAAAACCAGCAACCCCCTAGGCAAGTGAGCAGTCTGTGCAGGAAGCAAGATCTTACCCCAGAGACCCCATCCCCAGTACAAGCCACTAGCAAGGCCCGTTGCTAACTAATAGTGAAGTTCCATCCTGGGGCTGGCCAACAGTGAGACCCCACCCTTTGGGGCTTGATAGCAGAGAGACCCTGTTTCCATAGCAACCCAGAAGAAGGGCCCCACCCCAGAAAGATCAGCAACAAGACAAGATCCCTCCTTCACAACCAGCCACCACAACGACTCTGTTACAATAGTAACCCAGCAGAAAGGCCCTACCCCTCTGACAGGCCAGTAGCTAAACCTCACACCCAGGGGAGGCCAACAGGAAAGCACCACCCCCAATACAAGCTAGAAGGTTAACCTACCCTCCAGTAAAAGCAAGCAGCTAAGCCCTGAAGCCCAGCAAAAGCCAGCAGTAAGATGCTGAGCCCTAGCACGAAAAGCTTAGGACAGTGCAGCACCAGACCCCCAGCTCTCCCATAAAAAAAAATCACAAAAAGGGCAAAAAAAAATTGCAAAAGAGAAAGAAGAAGAAGAAGAACTTGATTATAGAAAGTTACTATGATGACGGAGAGGATCAAGGCATAAACTTAGAAGAGGACAATAATATAGCATCAAAATGGCTACATGGGAAGCCTCAACGAAAAATGTAATTTCCTCTCAGGCCCAAAAAGAATTCCTGGAAGATCTTAAAAAGAATTTTAAAAAGCAAATCAGAGAAGTAGAAGAAAAACTGGTAAAATAAATGAGAGTAATATAAGAAAATCATGAAAAAACAATTAGTAGCATGGGAAAAGATATACAAAAATTTACCAAGGAAAATAACTTCCTAAAAAATAGGCCAAATAGAAAAGGAAGTACAAAAACTCACTGAAGAAAATAACTCCTTAAAAATTAGAATTGAGCAAGTGGAACCTAATGACTCTATGAGACATTCAGATATGATAAAACAAAATTTAAAAAGTAAAAAAAAAAATAAAATAAAATGTGAAATTTCTCATTGGAAACACAACAGAGCTAGAAAATATATCCAGGAGGAATAATATAGGAATTATTGGACTACCTGAAAGCTAGGATCAAAAAAAAAAAAAGCCTGGATATTTTTTAAGAAATCATGAAAGAAAACTGTTCTGATATGTTAGAACCAGAGAGCAAAATAGAAACTGGAAGAATCCACCAATCACTATCTGAAAGAGATTACAAAATGAAAACTCCCAGGAATATCATAGCCAAATTCCAGAGCTCACAGATCAAGGAGAAAGTACTACAAGTAGCCAAAAAGAAACAATTCCTATATCATGGAGCTACAGTCAGGATTACACAGGATTGGCAGCTTCCACATTAAAGAACCTGAGAGCCTGGAAGGCAAAGGAATTAGGATTACATCCAAGAATCACCTACCCAGCAAAATTGAATATAATCTTTCAGGGGAGGGTTGGTAAGGAATGGACAGCATTCCCCATTAAAAGACCTGACCTGAATAAAAAAATTTGACCTCCAAATACAAGATTCAAGGGAAACATAAAAAGGTAAAAAAGAGACAAGAAAGAGAAAACATAAGAATTTCCACAAGGTTAAACTATTTATATTTCTATATGACAAGATAATATCTATAACTCTTAAGAACATTATTACTATAAGAGTAATTAGGAGTATATATAGACAGGGAGTGTGGATATAAGGTGATTTGATGGGATGATACTTCCCCCTGCCCCCCAAAAAAAAGGTGACAAAGAAAATTGGAAGAAGAAAGGAGGAGATTTAATGGGGTAAATTATTCTACATAAAAGAGGCATGAAAGAAATATTATAATGAAGGGGTAGATGAGGGGATGGTAGGCAAAACTTAAACCTTATTCTCATCAAACTTGGCTCAAAGAGGGAATAACATACACACTCAGTTGGATACAGAAATCTCTCTTACCCTATAGGGAAGAAAAGGGATGGGGATAATAAAAGGGAAAGGGAGGACTGAGAAAAGGGAGGGTAGATTGGGGGAGGCAGTGATCAGAAGTAAAACATTGATGAGGAGGGAAAGCATGGAGGGTAAGAGGGGGGGATAAACAAGGGAAAATACCATGGAAGGAAATATACAGTTAGTTATCATAACTACAAATGTGAATAGTATGAACTCACCCATAAAATGGAAGTAGACAAAAGAATGGATTAAAAACCAGAATCCTACAATATGTTGTTTACAAGAAACACATTTGAAGCAGATACATACACATGGGATAAAGATAAAGGGCTGGAGCAGAATTTATTATGCTTCAACTGAAGCAAAGAAAGCAGGCATAGCAATAATGATCTCAGACAAAGCAAAAGCAAAAATAGATCTAATTAAAAGAGATAAGGAAGGAAACTATATCTTGCTGAAAGGTACCATGCACAATAAAGTCATATCAATATTAAAGATATAGACACCAAATGGTATACCATCTAAATTTTTGAGGGAGAAGAGGAATAAGTTACAGGAGGAAAAAGATAATAAAATTATACTAGAGGGGGACCTCAACTTTCCCCTCTCAGAACTAGACAAATCTAACCAAAAAATAAATATGAAAGAAGTTAAAGGAGGTGAATAAAATCCTGAAAAAAGTTAGATATGATAGATCTCTAGAGAAAATTGAATTGGAATAGAAAGGAATATACTTTTTTTCTCAGTGGTATACGGCACCTACACAAAAATTAACCATGTATTAGGCTATACAAACCTCACAACCAAATGCAGAAAAGCAGAAGTATGAAATACATCCTTTTTGGATCATAATGCAATGAAAATTGCATTCAATAATGGGCAATGGAAAGAGGGGTTAAAATTTAATTAAAAATTAAATAATCTAATCCTAAAAATAATTGGGTCAAAGAACAAATCTTAGAAACAATTGATGGGCAGCTAGGTGGTGCAGTGGATAGAGTACTGGCCCTGGAGTCAGGAGGACCTGAGTTCAAATCTGACTTCAGACACATAACACTCACTAGCTATGTGACTCTGGGCAAGTCACTTAACCTCAATTGCCTCACCAAAAATATGTAAATAAATAAATAAGAAACAATTGATAATTTTACCAAAGAAAATGACAACTAGACAACATATCAAAATTTATGGGATGCAACCAAAGCAGTACAGAGGGGAAATTTTATATCTCTAATTGTTTGCATCAATAAAATAAAAAAAAAAGCAGATCAATGAATTTTGCATGCAACTAAAAAACTAGAAAAAGAACAAATAAAAAATCCCCAATTAAATGCCAAATTGTAAATCCTGAAAATCAAAGGAGATATTAATCAAATTGAAAGAAAACCATTGAACTAATAAATAAAACTAGAAGCTATTTTATGAAAAAACTAATAAAATGGATAAACCATTGGTTAACTTGATTTAAAAAAAGGAAAGAAGAAAAACAAATTACTAATATCAAAATGAAAGATGTGAATTCCCCTCAACGAAGAAAAAATTAAGACAATTGTTAGGAGCTATTCTGCCTATTTATATACCAATGAATGTGACAATCTAAATGAAATGAATGAATATCTACAAAAATATAAATTACCCAGCTTAATAGAAGAAATAAAAACTTAAACAACCTAATCTTAGAAAAAGAAATTGAACAAGTCATCAATGAGTTTCCTAAGAAAAAATCCCCAGGCCAGATGGATTCACAAGTGAATTCTACCAAACATTTAAAGAACAATTAATCCCAATGCTATAAAAACTATTTGAAAAAATAGGTGGAGTCCTGCCAAATTCCTTTTACACAATATGTGTTAATATCTAAACCAAGAAGGGCCAAAACAAAGAAAAAAATTATAGACCAATTTCTCTAATGAATATTGATGCATTTTTTTTAAATAAAGTACCAGCAAAGAGATTGAGCAATATGACTACTAGGTATCCCAAAGACATCCAAAAGAGAGGAAAGGATGTATTTGTCCAAAAACGTTTATAGCAGTTCTTTTCATGGTGTCTAAGACTTTGAAATTAAAGGGATGCCCATCAATTGGGGAATGACTAAACAAGTTGTGGTATATGATTGTAATGGAATACTATTGCGCTATAAGAAATGACAAGCAGGATGATTTCAGAAAAACCTGGAAAGACTTAGATGAACTGATGCATAGTGAACTGAACAGAGCCAGGAGAATGTTGTACACAATAACAGCAGTATTGTTTGATGAAGAACTGTGAATGACTTAGCTCTTCTCAGCAATACAACAATCCAAGACAACCTCAAAGGACCAATGATGAAGTATACTATTCACCTCCAGAGAAGGAATTGATATTGTTTGCATACAGACTGATGTATGCTATTTTTCACTTTCTTTTTTTTCCTTTTATTCAATTCATCTTGCACAAAATGACTAATACGGAAGTGTTTTACATGATTGCAGATGTATATATCTGATTATATCTGTATAATGAACATACAGATAATTAATAATTATATATAATAATTAATTTTAGTTATAATTATAGATATAATAATTATATAATAGAATATTTACATTATATATCATATACTATAACATATTATATTATGTAATTATAATTATATATAAATACTTATGTGTGTAGTGATTGTTTAATATATAAAAATAATAAATAATAATATATATATAATAACTATATGTGATTGCTTACCATCTCAGGAAGGGGGGAGGTGAAGCAGGGAGGAATAAAGTTTAGAACTCAGAACTTTAAATAAAAATGTTTTTAAAAATAAAAAAGACTGTAAGGTAAATATAAGTGGCTAGTCAGCAATGGTAGAAGAAATTTCCATACCAGGAGCTCCCTGATTGATTAAAACATAGGCTTAAACTCCCTTCCATTCTCTCTTTTTTAAAAGGCATCTACGTTAGGCAGTGGAAATATAAAGACAAAAATAAGACCATCCTTGCCTTCAGTGAGCTTACATTCTATTGAGGATATACAACATGGACACAGATAAGTATATACAAAGTTATTTCAGGAGGGACAGAGCTGGGGGAATCAGGAAGGGTTTTGTGTAGGAGGTGAAGATGAAGAGAAGGATGCAACCCAAACATCAGGGAACACCTTGCAAAAACAACTTGGTGTGTTGAGTTGAGGAAATAGTTAGGCTGCCAAGAGTATAGCAACTCAGATTGTATATTACTATATCCTATTCTGCTTAGGAGCCTAATAGTACTACTACCTATTATTTCCAACACTACACACACAGACACACAGACACACACACTATATCCTGTTTACTCTAAATTGCTCCATTGTCTCTAATGCCTTCTACTTTCTCCACAAATATATGACATAAACTTCCTTCAAAGCCCAACCTATACAATGAAAGTTATCCATTCTTTGGTGTAATAGGAACAATATCCTAACCCCTTCCTTCCATAAAAATTAGACTATTTTTTCCTAAAAAGTATTGAACTGTTGCAAAGTGAAATGAGAACCATTGTATGACTATATTGTATAAAATTTATATAATAATAACAGTATGATAAAGATAATGAAATCTGATCAGTGCAATGACCAACAAAAACTCCAAAGAACTCCTCATGAAACAGGCTATACATCTCCAGATAGAAAGCTGACAAGCATATTTTCTTTTCTTCTTTTTTTAAAAATATTGCTATTGTAGAAAATTGGTTCTGTAAGGCTACACACTTGTAATGAGTTTTGTTTTTCTTGCTTTCTCAATGGGGGGAGAGGAGAAAGAGTGAGAGAATTCAGATCTAAAATAAAATTGAATTTAAAAAATAAACACTTGCAAAAGTAATAAATAGGGAGCTTAATGCTCATGCTCATAAAATAATGCACAACTTTTTTTTTCCCTACTGGTGAGTTAAGTTCCCACTCTACCATAAAACTCTGCCTATAAACTATTTAGGTCACAAGAACTCTTTGGGAAAGTGTAATATATTTTTAAATCTATAAAAACAACAAGGAAGAATTAAACAAGAAAAGGAAGAATGAAAGCTATGAAAAGAAAGCTCAGTATCTTTTATTAAGTATTCAGATCAGAAGGCAAAAATCAGATCTACAACAATAACAATGAGGAAGGTGTGTTTTTTTTAATATCAATAAAAAGAAAAGTATTGAAGCCATTTTCAGGATGTGGTTGGCTTAGAGAACTAAAGCCTCAGGCTGTTGACATCAGTTTCTGGTCAGCAGCCAAGAGGAGCTCCAGCCATTCTCTCTGATGCTTGGCTGGTGGGAAATGAAGGGCAACTCAAGCAAGTGATCTTTGCCCAGTCAATTCTAGGTGTCCTCAATGTATATCCTTGCTGAATGTCCTTCTCTTGCTATAGCTAAGCAAATCCCATTTTGTTACATGTTCGATGACCTACACAGGTCTCATTTTATTACAATATTGAACCTAAACTACAGGATGACTGGCCTGCGGCAGGCCCTGTCCAGAACATCTGGCTATTTTAATCAGAGTATTCCACCCCACCCCACCATCCTGTGGTTTCAACCGTATGGTGAACTCCCAGTATGGAAGCTCCCTCCACTGATTGAATCAATCTGTAATAGTCTTTGATAATTGTTTTGGAACACTATGAAGTAAAGTGAGCTGCCCATGCACACACAGGCAGTTTGTGTCAGAGGCAGTATTTGAACCCAGTTCTTCTTGATTTCAAGAGTAGTCCTCTATCAACTGTGTCACATTATCTCTATTCATGAAACACATTCATACTCTCATTAAAAAAGTAGAACACATGGGCAAAGAGGACAACAGAGGAAAAAATACTACCTTTGAAATTTTCCATGACACTTTTTTTCTAAGACTGATTTTCCCTGTCTTCTTCATTCCCATAATCCTCATATTCTTTCTCCTTCCCTTCCTCCATCTTATCTAAACAATCAGTTCCTACAACTTCTTTCCTTTCCCTCCAAATACAAAGTTTTATGTCCTATTGTCTCTCCTCACAAAGCCTCTACAATAGTTCAGGCCCTTTTCACACCTCTTACCAGAAACATTGTAATAGCCACCTTGCTATTTTGGGTACATCTAGTCTCTCCAATGTCTACTTGATACTTCAAATGGCTGATAAAATAATCTTCCTAATGCCAAAATTTAATAATATCAGTTTCCTCCTCAAAAATTTTCAGTTCCTCCCTATTTCTTTTAGAATAAAATGTAAACTCTTCACTTGGCATTTAAGACCTTTCATAATCTGTCTCCAATCTTGTTGCTTTATTTCCTATTACTCTCATTTATGCTCTCTAAATTCCAGACAAACTTGTCTACTGAATATTTCATAATCTCTACCTGTCCTTTCACCTCTGTACATTTGCCTAGAGCATGAACCATACCTATGTAACAAGCAGAACTACTAACTCAGAGGGTTAAGGCTCCCTTTCACACTAAGTGGCCCATCTCTGGACTGAAAAAAAAAAGGATCAAGTTTTATATTAGAGAAGTCTGATCTCTAAACAGAGGAGTCATATTCCTGTCCCATTGCCTCTAGCTCTTTACACTTGAACTACAGAACTCCAGAAAGAAAAAAAAAACATAACTTAAAACTTAGGTTTGGTTCACATCTAGCATTTCCCCCAAGGGAACAGAAAGGTATTTACTGTATACAATGTAGAGCAGGTATAGGTCTTGAGGAAGAAAAACTCAGTACTCTGTATTTTTAAGAAGTCTGTCAGAGATAATTTATTAATAATATTATTAATAAACAAAAATTGTTGCTTGGAAAAGAAAAATTCAAAGGAAAGAGTTTGCTCCTCCTTGGTGGAATTTTCTCTCCCACAATGAATGTCTTTTTATGCTTTGTAATAATCAAGAAAAATACCAAACTCTACAGAGATGAAACAAGAGTACAAAATTCAATTGAGAGTTGATGTACTCACAAGAACTGTAAAAATGACATCAACCCATCTCTGGCCTTGGAGAAGTAACTGTCTTCCTGGAAAACTAAAGGATCTGGAAGGTTGAACAAAGGGTTATCTCCCTTGACTTAGTTCATGATAAAGCCTAGGTATACTTCCTTTAGTAAACAAAGAGACATTCCCTCTTTCACACTGGTCAGAGGTGAACTGCATTAAATAAAAAGACTTCCAACCCAGTTCAGTCACCATAAATAAGACAAAGAGTTTTACTTTCAGGGAATCACATTCTCTCCCAGAATTTGGCTGAATCTGAGAATCAATTTTAGTTAATCAATAAACATTTATTAAACATCTATGTGCCACGTATTGTGCTAAGTGATGGGGATATAAAAAGAGACAAAAGACAGTCCCTGCCCTCAAGTAGCTCATGATTTAGTGTATTAGGCACAGAATCAAAGACTTCAAGCTAGGGCTAGGACATTGACTTATTGACATTAATTAAACTTTCTAATCAAGAAAATTTCATGAGTCTAAAGACTAAAATCTAATATCCTCACTGACAAAACAAAAAGATGCTTTATTGGATTTGCCACCACAACAGCTAGTTATTTCCTGCACAAAAGAAATGTTTAAATTTAAGATTCATAAGCTCTCATTGACAAATACTTAAAACCTGAAACAGTAACAGATAACTCCTGTTACAAGAAGTTGATAGTCAGTCAACAAACATTTATTAAGTGTTGACTATATGTCAAATGCTGTGCTATGTACTGGAAACTGGGGATACTAGCAATACAAGCAGGGAGAGGAGTCTGCAATGAATACTGGAAAGGAATGAAGATATCTGGAAAGAATCAGTCAGAGCTGTAACAAGGAGAGGTCACAGAGAAGGGTTATTCTTTCTCTTCTTCCTCCTCCTCCTCTTTCTTCTTCTTCTTCTTCTTCTTTCAAATAGGACTTTAATAGTACGTTCACATACATACTCTAGTATATCTTATGACTAATATTTCTATTTATGTGGTACTACTTATTCTGCATTCCAGGAAGTGACAAACCAGACATGTTAAAGGTATTATTGCATTGATTTTTAGTGACTACAAGTCCCTAAGATCCTTAGTAAAATTTCAAAGTAGATCGTTTGTCTTTTGTGCCTTCCCGTCTACCTTTCTTTATCAAGAAGGGCACTTCTAATGTGAAAAGTAGTCTGGGGCTAGTGAGTTTCCAGGGTGAAGGGTATTCTATGACATGCTAGTTAAAGTCCTTTAGAAATAAGTAAGCAGGACAGCCTATTAAAAAATTAAATATAAAACATTTTGTGGGACTGTTGAACAGCCATTTTACTTTCACTTCAACCGCGTACTGCCTGAACAATTCCCTCAAGGATTGTATTTTTTGGAAAGCCACAGCATTGTTTATACTCATTCTCTTAGTGAGAGTCATGTTCTCCTCCAAGAAAGTCATAGTGGCTTCAGGGAGTAAGTGTGTTCCGATGCCAATCACCTAGACTCCTCAGTGCCTTCAGACACCTTGATTGTCAGCCAAGGCTAAAAAGATCCATCTCAGGATTATTACTTAGTCACCTATGTTCAGGGAAAGAAACAGAACAGAAGAAGGCCTTGAGATTAAGGTTCTCCTATGTAACACATATGTATGCTAGCATGTATAAATAGTTGCTATATATTCTTGGGGGAAGGGAAGGGGAGGACGAAGCCTCTCTTCCCCGTCACATGAAGTCCAAGAGAGGTTTACAAAGTCCCCACACATTCAGCAGATGGGAAGAAAGAAAATACCATAGGGGCAGGGTTGGATCTTTTTGACTGACTCTTCTTGGCTCACTGGTCAATTTTCTTCCATGCAATCTCCCAACACTACCACCACCATCATGCTGGCCAAGAGAACAAAAAGATCTCTTCATCATCCCAAAGCAAAAGACTTTCAGTATTCAAGTCACATGTGTCACCAAAAATAGTCACAGAGTCCACTCCATGAATGCTCCAAAGGGTGTTCTCCAATTCAACTCTAGTACACCTATAATTCCCTTCCTCCTGATCTTCCTCAGACTATTTGAACTCCTCTTCCTTCAAGGCTTAGTTTAAATGGTACTTCCTCCACAATCCCCTCAGTTTCCTCTTCAAGTTTCCCTAGAATAAGTTTTCTAGGCCTCTTCCTTGCCCTTATGATTTCAAATCTGGTAATACACTTATTTATTTACATTTAGATGTCCCATGATCTCACAGAAAATCAGTCATTCAGGATTCAGGTTTCCTGACTCTCACTTCAGTGATCTTTCCAATACACTATATTAGTTGACTCCTTTAGTAAACCTATGAAAAATTTGGTGGTGGTCACCTTTTAAAGAAAATGGTGGAGACATCCAAATTCATTACCATAGACATTGGGGGAAAGTCCACTTTATCCCCTACTAACAACACACAAGGGAAAAAAGATCCCAGTTACATTCAATTGGGTAAACACTGCCAAAAATACACAAATCATTTTTATTCAGTTGCACCAACTGTGTTTGAACAGATAAGTCAGGCTGATATCATCTGCTGTTGGGCCAACCTGATGTCTCTGCCATTTAGAAACTTGTTCTACCGTTCTTCTGATGTTGAACTGATGGATGTAATGTGACATTAAAAAGCTAGTGTTGCCAAAAAATAAGTCCCTAAAGGAGATGACAACCAGACAAGGGAGAAGACAAGTACTCTAGCACACATTGTTTTCCAGAAAAAAGTTACAAACTGCCTGTTTGCAGTATAGCAACCACATTTTAGGGAGTTCATAGCATCAAAAATTTCCCAATTTTATCACTTCCTTCAGTGATTTGAAAGGAAAAATAATTGCATTTTCACTCTGGAAATTTGTAGCAGCTGGAAATTGTGTTACATTTTCAGAAATATCAAAGTCATGAAAAAAATTGGAGAGGAAAGAATTTTAGCAGAAAATGAAATATATCAAGTATTGTTTGTACTTTTTGAAACTATGAAGTCACTTTGTTTAATCTAATTCAATTCAACAAGTGAAATATCTAATATTTTCAAGACACCATATAGGGCTGGAGAAACAAAAACAAAACAAAGTAAAAAAAGAAAAAAAGCCTCTACCCTCAAGGAACTTACCTTCCTCTGTGGGTAGAGGGTGATTCTACAATGAAACAAATAAGTAAACGAGAAATAATGTAAGGAGGAAGAAAACCTTTAAAAATGCATACAAAAGTATAATGTTTGATTTAGTCAGAAAAGTGTAAGTCCAGAAAAAATTCAATAAAAGCACTTATTTCTTTGTTTTTCATTTTATACCAAAAAAATAAATCTCAGAAAGAAAAAAGTTAATTTTTAAATTTGGTTTTTATCTTAGAGATTTGCATCTGTAAGGACATGGTCTACTTTTTTATTCCCTCTAGAGTTGTTTCTGCCTCCTGATTTCCTTGATATAGTTGCTGAGATTCAATTTTTTGAATGACTTTTGTATTTTAAAAGATTGTGGAAAATCTGTTGTTGTTTGGGTGATATGTCTTGGAAATCTGATAGTTTTCTTAAGATAGAAAGTGGTCTGGATGGCAGCAGGGTTAGTCTTATGCATAAATGAGAAGTCATCAAAGTTTATCTTTGTCATCCTCCTACTTGACTTTTCTGCTCTCCCTTTTCATAACAACCCACACATGCCAAATAACCTCAATGTTCTTCCTCGGTCAGGTATCCCAGTCTTTTCTTGGGTACTTATCCTATTGTATTTTGCTTTATAATTGTTTGTGTACAGGTCATCTGCCTTAATGGAGGCTAAATTCCTTGGAAGATAGGAAATAAGCAATTATTAAGCACTCACTATGTGCCAGACTATGCATAGCGCTTTACAATTATTCTCATTTGATCCTTACAACAATCCTAGGTGGTAGCTGTT
The DNA here is from genome assembly GCF_900497805.2 of Vombatus ursinus. Classification (NCBI taxonomy): domain Eukaryota; kingdom Metazoa; phylum Chordata; class Mammalia; order Diprotodontia; family Vombatidae; genus Vombatus; species Vombatus ursinus. Next base: position 28,269,003 of record NW_020954594.1, on the reverse strand, counting down.
ATTATTACCCCCCACTTTACAGAAAAGGAAACTGAGTCAAATAGAAGTTAAGTGATTTGCCTAGGGTCACACAGTTGATTAAGTCTGGATTTGAACTCAGACCTTCCTGACTCCAGGTCCAGCTACGTATCTACTATGCCACCTAGTTGCATCCTCTGCCTTCGGGATGGAAAATATTATTTATTCAGCTTTCTACCTCCCCCAGGTTTAGGTTCAAGCTCTATATACATGCAAGGGCTAAAAGAAACTAAAACAAGTTCTAAAATTTCCTTCATTTAGATCCCAAAGGACAAAGAACTTAGTGCACATGTCCTAGATAATTTACTAGAGCACTGAGGGGTAAATGATTTACCCAAGGTCAACCAGTTAGTTAAATAGCAGAGGCATGACTTGTATAAGGATGGGGGTCAATTGAATCAATAGCTTACTCCCACACAAATTAAAGTTTAACAAGATGCTTTGCTGATGTCTTTCTCAGGTGAGAAAATGTCTGTTGAATCAATCAACCAAGACCATTGAACTAGATATGAAGAATCAATCAATTCAGGAGTGAAGGGCCATTAAAGAAATGAAATGATGTTACACAAAAAGTGATTGTTTTGTTTGCAGATGATTGTGCACTCAATGCAATCTCTGAAGCTGAAATGCAAGAACGTGTGGATCAATTCTCTGCTGCTTGTGCTAATTTTGGTCTAACAATTAACACCAAGAAAACACAGGTGCTCCATCAGCCAGCACCATACTATCCATATGTAGAACCATCAATAACAGCAAATGGAAAGTTTTGAATGCTGTGGATAAGTTCACTTACCTTGGTAGTGTACTTTCCAGGGATGTACATATTGATAATGAGGCTGATGCATGCATTGCCAGAGCTAGCTCAGTGCTGGGGAGGCTCCAAAGGAAAGTATGGGAGAGAAGAGGTATTAGACTGACTACCAAGTTGAAGGTCTACAGAGCCATTGTGCTGACCTCATTGCTATATGCCTGTGAAACCTGGAATCACTTCCATATGAATTGTCTTAGGAAGATTTTGAAGAGCACCTGGCAGGATAAGATGCCAGGCACTGAGGTCCTATCAGAAGCTAAACTGCCAAGCATTCAAATTCTACTCCAGAGAGCACAACTCCAATGGGCTTGCCATGCTGTTTGAATGCAAAACATACACTTGCCAAAAATACTATTTTCTGGAAAACACATAGGGCAAGCATTAACATGGTAGTCCAAAGAAATAAGGTCTCTAGGGGCAGCTAGATGGCACAGTAGATAGAGCAACAGCCCAGGATTCAGGAAGACCTGAGTTCAAATCTGGTCTCAGACACTTGACACTTACTAGCTGTGCAACCCTAGGTAAGTCACTTCACTCCATTGCCTTACCAAAAAGAAAGAAAGAAAAGAAATAAGGTCTCTCTTAAGAAATTTGGAATTGATTGTGTGACATGGGAGACACTGGCACAGGACTGCTCAGCATGGCATGCCCACATCAAAGAAGGTTCTGTGCTCTATGGGCAAAGCAGAATTGAAGTAGCTCAAAAGAAATGTGAGATGCACAAATTTAGAGAATCCACCCCAAATGTTCACACGGACTATTTGTGCCAGACCTGTAGTAGAACATTGCTAGCTCATATTGGTCTAATCAGCCACAATCAGACATGTTGTAGCTTGACTCTAGCATAGTGGTATCATTTTGGTCCTCTCAGAGAAGGAAGGACATCAACCAATTGGGATTGGTTGAGGAAAGTCAGTCATGACCTATGAGGCACAGATAAATTAACAAGCCAGTTTAAAATGCAGCATCCTGGTGCCTATCCATCCTAGTGGCAGAAGCAGCTCCATCCAAAGCTCTCAGAAGGGATCTCAGATAGTTGAGAGGAGACAGAGGATAATGATAAAAGGCCTTGTGAACTTCAAAAGTTCTAGAAAACTTGGACTTCCCAGCAGGATCCCCAGAACAGTAATAACTGAAGGCAGTCTCTGCATTGGGAACTTAGGACAAACTATTTGCTAAGGAAAGATAGCTTCAGGACTCTATGGGGAGCCCAGCAGAAAGCTTCAACACTGATCAGGTAGCAAGTTTTGGCCTAATGGTTCAGGCCCTCATCCCCTGCTTCTCCCCATATGCAGCACCCCTTCTTCCCACCCTTCCATGATCACTATAGTGTGTGCATGTGTGTGTGTGTACTCCACTGTGCCACCAGACTAGACTGCCTAGTCGCTCCTGTCCCTGTAATTACCCTTGCAAAGCTAATAAACAGCTGTAGTCATTGGCTATATCCCAGGTGTCTCTACTTCCTTCCAGAATCTGAACCCACTGCCTAGTTCAGTCAGCTCAAACATGCCTAAGGAGAACATCATAAGGACTCCACAAAGGGAGAGGACTTTGAGAAATCAAGAGCTATGATTTCACTCTTGCCTCATGGGATCTCTAAGCTTGAGTCCTCTTTCCCCTGGACTCTGAATGTACTTGTGGCAGAATGTGTACCATTAAGTCTGGCTACCTAATTGATATTGATTGATAATCCACGGGGAATTATGTTGCTAGGGGCTCTTGAACAATAGTATTAGAAAGACACCCAGACTCCTCAAGTTTACTCATAGAAGTCTGAGGGAAGAAGCATCTGGCCTCACCTTGCAGACTCTATCTGCTAGTCTGTGTGATTTGAGAGAGTAGCCCTAAAGTTATGCTACCCTGAAACCCACATCTTCTTCACTTTAAACTTAGCATTCTGCTATACAAATCTGCTCTCCCTCAGCAGATTTCAGTCCTTGAAAAATATTTTTATTGCATTAAATTTTAAAATTTATTTCTGAAATGTGATAGAACAGAGATCAAATGAAGAGGTACAAAGAACATGCTATCCTTTATTAATTCTGCTAATTATCTCCTTTCCTCTCAATGCCAACTTTCAAATCAGAGAGAAATCCTAGAAGTGGAGAAAGGAGAGCTGGGTACAGAGTTAGAGTAATGGACAACCAAACAAACCATATTGGCCCTGTTCCAATGTCCTATTGGATCTATACTGCATCTATCCAAGAAGGAAAATCAACTTCACTGTCATCATCCTCTTTATCATCATCATAATAATGATAGTTTTTTTCAAACATCACACTTAAATAGTATCTTTTCCTTTTCCCAAGCTACTTTACATTTATTATTTCCTTGAGTCTCATAAATCCTTCAGTATTAGAAATTAATAAGCATTATTAATGTAAATAATGCTAAGGAGAATGTATTACCATTTGCCTTGCCGTTGCACTCTAAGGACCCCTAAGCCTTACCATCTGATCTGAAGCTGAAACCTTTATACATTATCCTCCTCCCTCTCTTTTAAAATGTGATATCCTTGAAATCAAGAGCTGACTGTATTATTTTTCTAATTGTATCCCCACCACTTAGCACATGCTTTGTATAAAGTAAACACTTACTGCATATTTTTTTTCATTCATTCATTCACAATCTTGAGGCAAAAGAGAGGAAGCCATTTGCTGCTACTAACATGACCCCCAGTATAGCTGAGTCATAGAAGTCTAGCCTCTACAAGGGGCCCCTCAAAGAAACTTGGAGTATTCCACAATTGTGTAGCTGTCCATCCAGTGCTGAGGGGAGGCAGCTCATTCATGAACATAACTGCCTAATTTCAGGATGCACACGCCCACATGGCCAGATGCGCGCGCACACACACACACACACACACACACACACACACACACACACAACCTATGGAATACTTTTTCATCCCACTCAAAGCCTCTTAAAATGGATGTCTGAGGGTGAAAGGCCTTAAACAAATATGACATAGCATCCTGAGAAGCAATGCAATATCAGATGAGCTCATCTAGGTCTAGACTTCCCCTCTGAGGAGGAAAGATTTTTATTTTCCCTTTCCTTTTACCTATTTTCTGCTATTGTTTATTTTTGTTTTCTTTCTAAAAAAATTTAGGGGTTAAAATAGTCCTTTAAAATCCCAAAACAGTCAATAACACATTTCTTTGAGAACTTGATTAAATTTTGTTTGTTGAATTTGTATAACTATGTATTAGAGAGGTAAGTTTAATCTCTAGCCTTACCACCTAAAAGTGATCTATGTCCTCATAAAACATTTAATTTGGGGTAATTAAAAATTATGTATCATGGACATTACTGAGACTCAGTGCACAGGACTAGAGATAGGAAAACAGGAGAATTGCTGGAAATTCCTCAAGTCACCAGACAGATATGTAGAATTAGGGATGTGAGTATCAATGTGTCTCAAACCCAACAATGTGATTTGCTGAAATAGCAAATATTTAACTAGAGAGAGAAGATGGGGATAGATGTGTCCATGGAATCATTGATCTATTTGTTGAGTTCTTCAATTGACTTGATGAATTTATAGGGTGAAATGATAGCCTTTGTTTGGAGGTCCCTTTGAGGAACCTCTGGGAACTCAGAATTATTGCTGTACTGATGCTCAGGACAGAATCTTGTCAGAGAAGCCTTAACCCCAACCTCATCTCCATGGCCTATCGAAGAGAATTAACAAAGCTGATCACTTGTTCTCTTTCTCTCTTCTGGACTCCTTCTTTGTGCCTTCATCCTAGGTGCAACAAGGATGAGGAGAGAGTTTCTCCCTCACGGTTCAGTTCCTTAGGAGAAGTTGACAGTTAACTATGTAAGAAACAAGTATCAGAGGAAGATATTTGTTTATAGTTAGCATGAAGAAAGAGACCCTGAGAGTAGACTTTCTTAAGTTAACTCGGACAGTAATAGATTTCCTACAGAGATGTATGGTGGAGGCAGACACATGTATGTCCACTTGACATAATATGATAATTCAGGGGCAAAATTTATGAACTCCAACTCCTTTAATGAGGAAGGGGTATATTGAATTCCCACAGAAGCATGATCCTAAAACCTAGCCTTCTAGTCACAGAAGGGAGATTTCCAGGACAATGTCCTGGGAAGAATGAATGGATGAATGACAAAACATGTATTAAGTGTATACTATGTGTGAAGAACTATGCTAAATGTTTGGTATATAAACTGAAAAACAAGACAGTCTTTGTTCTCAAGGAGTTTACATTCTAATAGAGGTTGACAATATACCTAGTCTCATTCAGATGTAGGGCAGATGAAAAGACCCAGTGGTCCTCAAGGTGCTACAGCAGGACATATGGGAATGTGGTTTGCTTTAGTTATCCCAAATTTAAATATTGCCTTGAGTGACAATCATACCTTCTAGATAGAGAAGGAGATTTCCTGATGTAACAAGTTCTTTGGAGAAAGGAAAGGACTGTCCAAATAGTTCTGGAATAGCATCCTATTGGAAAATAAAGCTAGTAAGATGTTTGGATGGTGCAGGTTTGATGTGAAGGCAATTGCTGGTTTGAAACCCCCAAAATATATTTACTTTCTGAGTTTGTGGGCAGGGAAGGGCTTTGAGGGCTCTATGGAAGAGGGTTAGGAATATAAAAGAGCTACTCCAACTTTCCCTTGTGGGGAAAGAGAGAATAAAATAGGCTATTTGAGTATTTTATTTTTCATATCTGTATATGGACAGTTACAAGTCATTCACATTTTTTCTGGTGTGAAATAAAGGTTACCCAATAACAGTATGCATTTACTACTTTGAATGCTTGTACAGGAACTAGGGACTCTTTTTATCCATTGGCCCATATTTAGTGGTAATCCTATGCTATCTGCTATATTTTATGGTAGGAGTCCTAACTCTGGATTGAGAAAAGGCTAATCTCTTGGTAGACAACAAGATTAGGCTTCATTTCAAACTAAAAGAGTCTTAATCTCACCAAAGGGAAATTCTCTTTCTAAAGTTTTTGAGTATAAATGCTGGAAATCAGGGACATATCGAGGAGATCTCCTACATGTCTGTAGTTTCCAAAGTTTCTCCCAAAGGGTCTGCCCCCAGAAGCTCTGACACCAACTCTGCTTCTCACACAACCAGCACCCAGCCTTCTCTCCACTTAAATGGAGTTACAGCTCTGGACATATGCAGTACACAGCAAAGGGCTACTCCTTTTCCATCCAGTTTGAGCTGAATTATATCCACATTTGGGGAAACCTAGACACAAACTATGACCTAAGCAAAGTAGATTTTCCTGGAGCAGCTCCAGGTAGGATCAATGAAACAAAGAGAGATACCAACCTTCTTGAGGTCAGCCCTTAGGATCAGATCTAGTCTGTAGGAGCCCAGGGGACCTGCAACACAGGTTACATTATTAATTACTGGCATTTGCCTTTCAGCAGTACTACTTTGAACTCATTCAGTCTAATGAAAAAAATTAAAATATCAAAAATGCCCTTGACAATGTTGTGCAGGACCCAGGAAAAATGGTTGAGCTATTTAAGTACAGAGGAAGTGAATGATGTTTAGGATGAAACATCCATGGTTCGAGGCAAAGACAAGTTCTAGAATGAGCTTAAGATCTCCCGGGCTGAAAGCATCAATCTGCTAGCTATCTTCATTTAGTTTCCCAGCAGTAGGTTATTAGAACAGCATTTGAAAAGGTGTCATATTCTTTTACTGAATATCCAATAAAATCAAATGCCAGACTCCACTGGTAGCATTCTATAATTTTGCCTTACCCATTCCATTTGAAATGTATAGAAGCATGGCTTACACTTCTGTATCTCTCATAGTGGTGAACACACAACAGGGAATCAATAAATACCTGTTGAGTGTTCTATTGATATATGTGATTTTTTTTTAAATTTACTTGTTCATTCAGGGAATCCTTTTTATATTCCAAAGAATGTCTAATGCAAAATTTTAGGAAATTTGTATCGCTTTACATCTTCTCCTTAAATTTCAATGTAACAACTGAACTAGAAATGCCAGGATTCAGGAGTAGGTGTAATTCAACTACACAAGAATTTATTACGCACCTTCTAATAGCTCTGCTCTAGGTACTGGGCATACCAGGGCAAAAATGAAGCCATCACTGTCCCCCAATAAGCTTATATTCTACTTGGATCTGTGCATTGTATATTATTCACCAGGCCTTCACTGAATGAGGCAGCCAGAAAGAAATTGGCAGTCCAACCATCTGTATTAGAAATGAAGATTGCACCCATGTGTCACTACTGTAATCAATCCAATTTTCTAAGCTCCTGAAGTTCTCTCTACTGCTGCCTTTCCTTGTCAGAAGGTGGAAATGAAGCCTCTCCTATCCTCCTTAATCATAAGGATGATGGATTCCTCAGTAATTGGCAGTGACAGGAGTAAGGATAATAACCTCAGTGAGCAAAAGCAAGCCAAGATCTCTATCATCAAGTCACTACTGTTCTCTATTCCAGAAAAATTGCACAAACTACCCCCAATGACTACACCTCTATTTTTAAGAGGAAACTTACATAGCGGAAGTGGATGCTGTTTTAAACCATCTGTTTCCTCTATTCAAACTGCCAGATGATCTAATCATCTGTCTTAATATGCAGGGAAGAGCTGGCCTTTAGAATGGAACCTATAAGAATGAATATTAAAAAGCAAACTAAATGCTATCAAGGTAATTATCTTATTCATGGTCTTGCTTCAGGGTTGAGCAGGGGTCTGGATCTCCTTTATATTTGTCTGTACAAAGTGTCTAGTTTTGGTCGGAAGAGCTCATGTAATCTATGAATGCTACACCATACCTAACATAGAAAAAGGTATTTCATAAATGCTTCCAGCCGATGAAAATAATGATAATGATTTCCTTTTTTTATATTTAATTAATCAATTAATTTATTTTTAATATTGTTTTATTTTGAGTTCCAAATTCTCTCCCTTCCTCCAGCCCTTCCTTCTCCCATTAAGAAGACAAGCAATATGATACCCATTGTACATGTGAAGTCATGCAAAACATATTTCTATATTATCCATGTTACCAAAAAAAGGCAAGAAAAATAAAGTGAAAGCAGTACGCTTCAGTCTGCTGTTCATCAGTTCTCTCTCTGGAGGTGAATAGCATTTTTCAAATGATGATGATTAAAATAATGATGATGTCACATTTCTATAGCTTTTTATCTATTAAGCATTTTCTCTAAACCCTGTGAAGCAGATAGTTCAAGTATACTTTACAAAAAAGGAAATTCAAGCTAAAATAGACTGAAGAACTTGTTGGCTGCCTTATGTTTAGTTGCAAGAGCCCTGAATTTGGGATCAGAAGGCCTCGATTCAAATTCCAGGTCTATTATCTGTGTAACTTTAGGCGAGACATTTAACTTCTCCTGAAAAATGAAGAGGTTGGACTAAATTACCCTCTACAATCCGTTCTAGTTCTAAATTCCACCATTCCAGTAAGTTCTCAGAATGGGATTCAAAACCAGATCTTTTAACTCCAAATCCAAGGACTTTTTCCTACATAGGAGAGGAAAAATTAATGGAGAACTCCAGACAGAATTATGAAGTACACCAAGTGTCCATCCTTTTTTTACCAGTTATCTAGTAACTAGACCAGAAGAGTAGATGTTAATGGGTCAGTGTGAACTGAGGTTGAGGGGCTGTTTTAGTGAAGTGCTTCAGGAATTGGTACTTAGCCTTCTATGATTTATCATTTTTATGGATACTTGAACAAATACATAGGTAGTGTTCATAGAGCAGATTGTCAGATGGTATAAAAATGGAAAGGATTTAATAGGTGGTTGTTGAATCAAATTGAAATATATAAATGCCAAAGCACTCACAAAGATAAGAGAAAAACTTTCAAAACAGTTTCACTATGAAAAAATAGTAGTAATTACAATCACTTACATCAACGGTTAACCAACTATTGAAGAATTACAAAATCTGCCTTAGAAGAAAATCTCAGAGGCCATGTAGCCCCACCCTCATCTGAACAAGAATCCCTTCTACATTATCCTTGAAAAGAGAGCATCCATCTTCTTCTTGAAAACCCAGTGACAGGACACTAAAGGGAGAGAATATTTTTAAAGAGCTTAGCACAGTATCTAGCACATAGTAGATATTTAATAAATGCTTATTCCTTTCCCACAACTTTTTTTTCCTTCCCTAAGTCAATCTATTCCACCTTGGGGCAGTTCTGTTAGGAATTATTATGCCTAGTGACTCAGTTATGGCAAAAGATATGCATATCATTAAATATGTCAGATTAGCTCTGCTGATTACAAAAAAAATCTATTTATGTATTTTTCATGTAGCATAGTTGCCTGTTTACAACTTAAAACACTTAGAGAGTAAATACATTGGCAGTATCCTATGCGGAGCTGCTCTTCAGGAAATTGCATATGTTTGAGACATTTTTAAACTATTCCATGACTTTATCTGTGTCCCAATTCCTCAGCACCCTGTTTAATGACTGGCTGAATAATCTAATAAACAAGCATTTCTTGAGGGAAAAAATGGGTGTTCAATTTAATTAGATAACAAATATGCATTAGGTATTTGAAGTACTACGTGCAAAAAATGATCCTAGGAGAGAAAGAGCCAGAACAAACAGCCTCTCCTCTTAAGAAGGCAACATCCAACTTGAGTGTACATATCAGTGTTTTAGTAAATGTGGAACAACCAGTTCTCTGGCAAAAATGTGTGTGTGCTTCTAGGGCTGTATCCCAAAGAGATCATAAAAATGAGAAAAGGACCCACATGTACAAAAATACTTATAGCAGCTCTTTCTGTGGTGGCCAAGAATTGGAAATTGAGGGGATGCATCAATTGGGGAATGGCTGAACAAGTTGTGGTATATGAATGTAATGGAAAACAGTTGTGCTATAAGAAATGACGAGCAGGCAGACTTCATAAAAACCTGGAAAGACTTGTATGGACTCATGCTGAGTGAAGTGAGCAAACCAGGAGAAAGCTGTACACAGTAACAGCAATGTTGTGCAATGACTTTGTTAGACTTAGCTCTTCTCAGCAATGCAAGGATCTAAGACATCTCCAAAAGTCTTACAATGGAAAATGCTATTCACAACCAAAGAAAGAACTATGGAGTCTGAATGCAGATTGAAGTATACTATTTGCCTTTTTTTTCTCCTTTTTTGTTTTCTGTCTTCTTTCTTGTGATTCCTCCTATTCTAATTTTTCTTTACAACATGACTAAGGTGAACATATGTTTAATAGGAATGTGTATATAGAGCCTATATCAGATTGCATGCCTTCCTGGGGGTGGTGGAGAGGGAAAGAAAGGGGAGAAAATTTAAAACTGAAAAGCATACAGAAGTGAATGTTGAAAACTAAAAAATAAATTAATTTAAAAAAGAGAAAAATGTGTGTGTGTATGACACACTTTTAAGTGCATTGTTAACATTTACTCCATCATTTTTTTTAAGTCTAGATACTCAATGAAAAAGTAAATCAAGTCCTAATTTGAAACTTCTCCCTATTTCTGGGGTATAAATGATTACTTTGAAAATGTAAAAATCTGTCCCCTTGAACTGATTCAAGCTGGCTCCAGTATGCCCCTGGGTTTTTGACAGACACAAAGATAAATATACTCTATGGTAAGATGTTGCATGGAAAAAGGAGGAAGTCAAACTATTCCAGAAGTATGTGTGAAAAGAGAGAGCAGTTGGGAGAAGAGAGGAGGTTTAGGAGAGTTGAGAAATGGGAGTAATAGGATTGAATTTGAACTAAGCCTTGAGTCTGAAAGAGGAGATGGGGAGAGAATATTGATGGTTTGATGATATGCGCATCCAAGATAACTCTTATCAGAGATCTTCAATGCCTTAACCCAAAGAAGTGACAGCTGATAATTTCATGCACTACAGCAAGGACAATAGCAGAATTATTTGGTGAGAGGGAGGTCCTTTAATGGTCTTCAGATAACTTAGTTAACTACTTGGCTAACTGTCCAAACTCTTTACCCATTGGGCCAGTCTTTATTTGATAGTATGAATACTATTACTTAAAAAAAAAATAGAAGCACTTAGTTTGCACTATGATTACCTCCTTTTGTACAATCAACTTTTAATAATCCAAACTACTAGAAGACAGAAGATACATGATTAATATCAAACTGGTTATCCCCCAAACCATTTTTAATCAGATATGAAGCCAGAGTCACAAATCTATTTGAATTCATTTGCTGACAAATGTACACATAACACGAAACCTTCACACATTTATTTCCTCATTATCTAGCTCAGGAATTCTTCCAGGTCCCTCACTATTTAGAAGTTAAAAGAGTAAGAAAGGCACAGCCCATAATGGATAATCCAGAAGAAGTTAATCTACCTACAGATAATACAATAATATGATACTTTTTAAGTACAGAGCATTAGATGCTAAACAGTATCTATTATTGAAGAAAAACACTTAACTTGAGGAATCAAGAGAGAACCGAATGCAAATCCTGCCCCTGACATTTCCTGGCTTTATGACCATGGTCAAGTCTATTAACCTCTTTAAATCTCATTTTCTTCATCTGTAAAATGGAGATTAATAATACTTGTAATATCTACTTGCAAGATCAAATGGGAAAATATATGTAAAGTGCTGGGGAACTCTTTGTAAATGTCTGTTCTTTTTGTTAATGAACATCTAGTAGATTACAGTCATAAAAATGGCAGAGACACTGGAAATCATCTAGTCTCACTACTTTATTTTAAAGATAAGGAACCTGAAGTCCATAAATAAGAAATTATTTCCCTAAGGTCACAAGAATATGAACAAATAATTATATTTTCTTCTCACAAATATTTGTGTTCTTTCAGTCTTGCGGAAAGTTTAAAAAAAGCATGAAAAGATTCTGTAGTGGGGGCAGGTTAGTAGAGAATGAGAGAGAGGGGCAGGTAGTATTAAGAGATGTAAAATGAGTCAATAAAGTTTTTAGCATGATATTAAATATATCATGGTGCAGTGGATTAGGAAGGATTAGGAAGACCTACGTTTGAGCCCTATCTCTGATACATTAGGGTTTAGGACCCTGTGAAAACCACTCAGCCTCTTAGCGTCATGAGCAATTTTCTAAGACTTTAAATGGCAGACTATCTTCACTGGCAGAATTGATTTCTTTTTTTTTTTTTTTTTTGCTAGGCAATTGGGGTTAAGTGACTTGCCCAGGGTCACACAGCTAGTAAGTATCAAGTGTCTGGTCTGAGACCAGATTTGAACTCAGGTCCTCCTGACTCCAGGGCTGCTACTCTATCCACTGCGCCACCTAGCAGCCCTGAGAAGTGATTTCTTCATTAGGAGTTTCCTACATCATTGTAATCATAGGTTCAGAACAAAAACAAAAACAACACCCAATCTTTCCCCATCCCCCCAAAACCCTCACATTTGTAGTGATTTGTAAAGTAATACATATTATTGAAAGTCATTTATAAGTAATACACACAATGGATTACAAGTCTTTTTTTTTTAATTCACAAAGGAGCAAATGTCAGAGGGAATCTTCAGTGATAAATGGCAAGGGTACTACTTTCCAATGCCAAAATTCTAGTGCTGCCTCATTCTATGATCTGACTTGCCTTCAAGTTATTCATTGCTCCAGGAACTGCCCTACTAATGAAGCCAGATAATATTTGTAAAGCATTTAGCACAGTACCTGGCATGTAGGAAGCACTTAATAAATGTTTTCCGTCCCTTTGTCACCTGCCCTACCATCTGCTCTCTTCCCAGTCTACCCAAAGGCCTCCACTTGCTTCTACCTGAAAGCTCAGGATTGTTTGCCTTATGAATAGTTGCCACTCTTGAATAAAAAAGTAAATTAAGCTTCCCCTGACTTGGACGTTTGGGGATTCATATTACCTATATCTTTTCATTTGGTCCTCACGACAACACTATGATGTAGGTGCCATTGTTATCCCAATTTTACAGATGAAGAAATTGAGCCTGAGAGAGGTTAAGTGATTTGCCCAGGGTCGCACAGCTAGCAAGTGTATGAGGCAGGATTTGAAGGCAAAGTCTTCCTGACTGCAGATTCAACCCTCTAACCCACTGCACCACTTAGCTACTATGTATCTTCTGTGCTACTAGTGCCCTGAATCTTCAAACTCTTTGCGTGCTTTCTGGATCCCTTTTGTCGGATTACTAGAACTTCAGACTACTGCCTTAGCCTGACATGGTGGACCTGTCTTATTTTTTAAGTTTTAATTCCTCAACACATTTTCAAGTAATTGAAGTAAGTGATAAGTTCCATCCAGACTATTCACTCAATAAAGACTGATCAAATTGAATGAGATAACATATATGAATCATTTTATAAATTTCAATATACTATATAAATGGTGGTGGTGGTGGTGGTAGTAGTAGGAGGAGGAGTAGGAGTAGGAGGAGTAGTAGTAGTATTATTATTGCCCAGCATTTAGAACTGTTTGCACTGAGTACTAATGTATCACAAGAGAAAAAGATCAATTTGTTCAAATTCATACATTTATTGAGCTAGGCATCTATTATGGTTACCAAATTTCATTAGGGCATGATGGTGCAGTAGAAAAGAAAGAGAAGATGCAGCCTCCCTCCTCTCTCTCCCTACAGTATGTCCACCAAGGAAATCTAATCCAAGTCAAGGCATTATAACCTTGGGTCCATGAACCCCCAAGAGGTGTGTGGATAGATTTCAAGAGATTCATGAAGTTGGATAGGGAAAAACTTATGTCTTTATTTTCTCCAAATCTAACTGAAATTTATCACCTCCTTTAATTATTCAAAAACAACATTCTGAGAAGGGGTCCAAAGATTTTGCCAGATTGCCAAAGGGGCCATGACATTAAAAAAGGGTAAGAATCTTTGATCTAAGGAAATTTTTAGAATTAAGGATTAGTTTAGATTTTCTTCTCTGACCAACTAGCTGAATCTATAAATAAAAAGACTTTTGCTGCAAAACACACATAGACACAAATACACACTTCTTGTGCAGTTTGGGTTGTTTTAAATTTAAGCTGTCAACTGATAGTCTGTGGTCCTTGAAACCGAAGAGTAAACAGCCAACAAAAAGATCCTGAAGTACTAACTAGCAACTGTCAAGTGCATAAGAAAAAGAAAAACCTTCAGAGAGGAATAAAGTTCTTAAACAATTACTGCTAACTACCCTATGAAAGGGAGAGCGCTGTTTCAATTACCAAATGTCAGCTCTAATCCCCACTTATGAGCATTGGAAATAAAACGATGCAGTAATTATGCAATCTGCAGGAAAGCTGACAAATATATTCCCAATGCAAATGATTTATAGACCTGCTGCCCAGCAATAGCCTGATGTTACTACCTAATGGAAGTTGTAAAAACAGTTTCACATGCTTCGATAGCCACAATGATTTCTTACAGAACCATGATTAAGCAACAGATATAGCAGACATTTTGGAAATTCAAAAATGTTTCAGATTTGTAGCAGGCCACTCCAAAGTAATGGTGCTCCTGCCTAGGTGGCCTACTAGAATTACGTAATATTAAAGCTGGAAAGGACCTCAGGAACAATGTAGTACAACTCCTTCAAGTTCTCCTCCCTGTGTCCTACTCCCCTCATCTTACTGAGAAGGAAACTGAAGCCAAGAATAAGAAGGGGACTTGCCCAAGGTGGTAATGTAAAGACCAGGCCAGAACTTAATCCTTTTAACTTCTAATCCATCCCTGTTTCCACTATGCCAACAAAATTACATGTAATTTGAGGCTTTTTTGTTTTCATTTCCCACAAGTGGAATGCCAAACTAAACGATTTACATTAAATCTATCAAATCTTCTGTTAATGATCACCCTCAATTTAAAAAGTAATGAGCTGAAAATTCTGGAGAAGGCCTAACTCAAGCCAGGCTGATGATTCAGACTTAGTGAGGAAAGATTGTATGATATAGTAGAAAAGTCCACTGGTGCTACAGGACAAGGACTTTGCTTCAACCCTGCCTCGTACTTAACAATCTGTGTGACCTTGGTAAAGTTTCTTGGCCCCACCATGAGAGTCAGTTTCCTTATCTGTAAAATGAGAGGTTTGAACTAAATGGCCTCTAAGGTCTTATGTAAATCCATGAGTCTATGAATTCACCAAATATACGTCCTTCAAGGAGCCTCCTCTAATTCACATTCCCTCTTCCCACAGGAACCCAGACACTGAGACCAGTCCACAGATCAGTAGGAATTTTCCTCTGTACGAGACAGACTCTGGAATCTCAGTCCATTACTTCAAAATTCTAAACAGATCCTTGGTGCTGTTTAACCATACAAGCTTTCCCATTAACCATTTCTGCCAACAATTCTACTCCTTCTTCCATTATTAAAGCAGTATCACTTATACACACCCTCAGATTAGCTCTCAATATCCTTTTCTCCTTGGTGGCGGCTAAATGGCTCAGTGGATAGAGCTCCAGGCCTGAGTCAGGAAGACCTGAATTCAAATCTGACCTCAGACACTCACGAGCTGTGTGTCCCTAGGCAAGCCACTTAAAATCTGTTTGCCTAATCCACTGGAGAAGGAAATGACAAACCACTCTAGTATCTTTGCCATGAAAACCCCATATGAGGTCACCAACTGAACAACAATAATACAATTCCCCTAATCCATGATTTCTGGTGGTGACAACAAGCATTAGTTAAATTGCTACCAGGTAAAAAGCCCTGAGATAGACTAGGGATACATAGACAAATAAATAAATAAATAAAAAACATTCCTTGCCCTCAAGAAACTCCCTCTCTACTAGATCTTTCCTTCCAGTCTACATATTTTCTCAGATCTTTTCAATCCTAATAGAAGCTTTCCCTTGACGTTGACCCTGAAGTTACTATCCTATCACTCCTCTACCCTTTACTACCAAATTTTTGGAAAGAATAGTCTATACATGAAGGCTAAACTTTTACTTTTTCATTCCTCAGTCCCTGGTATTCAGACTTTCATCTCTACAATTCTACTGAGAGCTCCCTGCAACATCATTAATGACAGACTTATTGCTAAATTTAATGTCCTGGCCTTATCCTCCTTGCCATGACTTTTAACATTCTGGGCTAGCCTCTCCTTCTGGCTATCTTCTCCTACCTTGATTTCTATGATGCAATACTCTCATGGTTCTCCTCTTATCTCTCTCTGTGCACTCCTTGTCTCCATATTCATCTTTTACTCTCACCCCAAATAAGTGGTAGATTCCTAAAGGTAATCCTCTTTTCTTTCTCTATCCTCTTCCTTTGGATACACCTACTCTTGTAGTTTAAATTATTAAATTTATGTAAATGACTCTCAAATCTCTGCCTTCAGTATTCTAGTTCTACATTTCTAATCTGCTGGATACATCAATACAGATGGCCCACCATTAGCATCTCAAATTCAGCATGAGTCAAACAGAATTTAGCATATTTTTCTTCAAAACCTGCCTTCCCTCTACTGTTGATGATACCACCATCTTTCTGGTCACCCAAACTTACAACTGTAAGGGGGACAATGGCTTTGCTCTAACATCAGGAAGGACGTCAGAAGACTTACTGATTATTCCGCTGCTTGCTTCCTTGAGACTTATCAAAGTTTCAAGATAACTGCTTGGAAGAATATGATCATACCAATAAGGCCAACGAAAAGGGCTATCCCTGTTTGCCTCAGACTTCAGAAACCGACAAGAGTTATGAAAAATGTGAGGAGGTACACCGCCTACCCCTGATGTGGGGAAGCAGTAGAAGAAACCTGTCATTCACCCTATCCAAGACAGGAGTAAGGGATGGGGACTTCTGTATGGAGCAATCCATTTCCTTCTCCAGCTCCTTTTAGAGATGAGGAAACTGAGTCAAACAGGAGTAAGTGACTTATCCAGGGTCATATGGCTAGTGAGTGTCTGAGACCAAAGTTGAATTCAGGAAGATGGACTCCAGGCCCAGCACTCTATTCACTGTAGCACCTGGTTATCCCTTAAATGACTCTAAGCAGTAGTATTTAGGAGCTATTTTAGGTGGAGTCAATCACAAAACAGCTATGTAGTCCTTGCAGTTGAAAACAATACCATATAGTCAATAACTAATACTTGGACAGTTTGAATTAACAGAATTTCACAGACTACTAGAATTTCAGATTTGGAAGGGACTTCAGTGACCATTTAGTCCAATGGTTTGTAAGGTGTGCGTGTGTGTGTGTGTGTGTGTGTGTGTGTTATGTACCCCTTTGTTGTTGTTCATCCTTTGTTCTCAAAAAGGACCAATGATATCATGAGGGTAATGTCTTGACTTTCAAGTGAATTGGATTTAAGTAAGAGAGAGTTGTGCAAAGTCAGCCTCACTCTCTCCTCCAGAGTCATCAAAGTCCAGTGGCAAGACAAAAGTAAAGATGACTGGTAATGGCCCTGGATGCAGTGGGTGACCTTGGCCTTTCTAAATAAAGGTCTTTCCCAGGTCTCAGTTTGTCTAAGGTGATGCCCATTCAATGACTAAAGGCTAAGTAAAAACCGAAACAAAAGATGGTCTGATATATCATTGCAAAAAATATCAGTTTAGCAGATGAAGACCCTCAGAGTTTCTGGCCAGAACAGAAAGCAATAGCTTTTTGTTATTGTTGTTGAGTCATTTTTCAGTCATGTCTGACACTTCACGACCCCATTTGGGGTTTTCTTGAGTATTGCTATTTACACTCATTCTAAGCCATAAAAACCTAAGCAATGAGCCAAACAGATTTGGACTGGGGGCTATTATTGGTCATTCAATGAAAGCCAGAGTGATTTGGGTTTAAAAGGGTAATCAAGTAGCTCCATATGAAACACAATGGGCTTTTTAAAAGCCTGTTTTTTCAGAACTGTATTTCAGAAATCATAAATGAAAACTATATAAGATAAAAAGTAAACTTTCCTAGCTTTTTGAAAAATGAATGAATAAAAAATTTTTTAAAATCTAACCCCCAAGCCCCAAAATACCTTACCCCTTTGAAAGTCTGGTGAAGCCTATGGACCTGTCTCAGAATAATGTTTTTAAATGCATAAATTAAAATTCACAGGATTACAAAGGAAATCAATTATGTCGAAAAGTAGTTATCAAAACATTATTCACAGACCACCTGAAATCTATCCAAGTTAAGAACCTTTTATCTAGTACAACTCATACCAGAAGAAGAAAAAAAAGAATTTCTTCTACCGTATATGCAACAAATGTTCATTCAGCCTTTTTGTGAAGATCTTCAGTGAGGAGAAACCTAACAACATGAAAAGGCAGTCCATTTCATTTTTGGATAGTTTTAATTATTAGAAAGTTTTTCCTTAAATCAGCTTCTAATTTGTTCTGTTGCAATATCTACTCATTTCTACTAGTTCTGACCTCTGGCCAAGCAAAACATGGCTAATCCCTTTTCCACATGAAAGCCTTTCAAATACTTGAAGAAAACTTTCATTCCCAACATCCCCACCCTCACCTGAGTCTTTTCTTCTACAGAACATCCTTGCTTCTTCAGTCTAGTATGATATGGCATGAACTTGAGGCCTTTCACTATCTTGGCTGCCTTCTGTGGATTACCTTTATATTATCAATTCTTTTCCCAGAATGCAGTGCCCAGAACTTAGAACACTCCAGTGTATAGCAAAGCTATCACTTTCTTGTTCATGGGAGTTACATTTTCCTCACTTCAGTCCAAGACCTCATTTGTTTCTTTGGCTACAATATTAAATGATGACCCCCGCCAGGCATGTAGATTGGTCTAAATCAGGTTGGAATTGGTTTAAATCTAAAAAAAAAAAAAAAAAAGATTTACCTCAAGTAAAATCAATGGAAACAAGTAATGGAATATATTTTTTTTTCTTGTTGTTGTTCAGTTGTTTCAGTTTTGTCTGATTGTTCACGACCCCATTTGGGACTTTCTTGATAAATATACTGGACTGGTTTGCCATTTTCTTCTCCAACTCATTTTATAGATGAAGAAACTAAGACTAAGTAAGTGTGCCTGAGGTCATACAGCAAGGAAGTGTCTGAGATCTGATTTGAACTCAGGTCTTCCTGACTCCAGGCCCAGAATTTTACCCTCTCTGCCACCTGTCTATTTTTTGTTTGTTTATTTTTTTTAGAACATCACCAAAAAAAAAAAAAAAACTTAAGGAAGTGGTAGTAGCTTTAATGGCAGAATAAAAGCTATTAAAAAATTAGTAGTGTAGAAGTGACTTCAGGCAAGTGGCAGGTGCTATCTGTGGATGATAGCAATAGAAGTGGAACTGAAAGATCTGGAGGGAGAGCCAGCTGTGACTGTTGCAGTGAAGTCAGAGTGTTGCCCAGTGACAGGCAAGGAGGCAAGGTGTTGCCCAGAGAGCTATTAGAGCAGCACAAATTTCATAAATATCCACATACTCCTGGGGATTTGTTTCCTTTTCCTCAGTGACACAAGAATCAGGGGTGGGAAGGGATGATCATTTTCCTTTTAAAAAAATACTTATTTTATTTTTAATTTATGCAATAATATAAAAACATTTCCATAACATAATATAATTTTAAAAGGATATTATACATGAAACTGCAAATCTATTATATACAAGTTACTATTCCTTTTAAATATACAATAAAATTATGATATAAATTTCTTTTTTTTTCTCCTCCCTTTTTTTTTTTACTGAGGAGTTAAGGAAGGTTTTGTGGCATGGGTTTCCTAGTTAGTTAGCACTGTTTAATAAATGCCATGTTATTCTATTTCTGGTCAAATTATTTTATTATTTGATTTACCTGATCTGTGAGTAGTCTTCACTGATTGAGGGCTCAAGGGGAGAATATTTCCCTTTTATCACAATGAACCTGAACATGTCATGCCTACCCCTAATACAGAATGGAAAACTCCTATTACGTAACCTTTGGGTGAGCTTTAACTTTTCCATCTTCTGCATCCCATATACCCAATCCCTTGTCAAGTTCAATTGTTTCTACATCCACAATATTTCTCATCCTTTTGTCTCAATTTTCACTTCAGTCATCATTGTTTGCCACATCCTAATTTCTTCTGACGTAGATGATTTTAATAGCCTCCTAAGCAAGCTCATATTACTGCCTTCAGTCTATCCCTTGTACCATTCACCTGCTACCCTGATGACTAAGTCATCTTCCCACTGTGCCAGCTGGGTGGCATGCCTAGAGTGCCAAGCCTGGAGTCAGGTAGACTCATCTTCCTGAGTTCAAATCTGGCCTCAGATATTTACTAGTTGTGTGACCCTGGCCAAGTCATTTAACCCTGTTTTCTTCAGTTCCTTATCTATAAAATGAGCTAGAGAGGGAAATGGCAAACCACTCCAGTATCTTTGGCAAGTAAAACCCCAAATGAGGTTACAAAGAGTCAGACACAACTGAAATGACTGAACATCAAATCTACTTCTTCAGCCTTATTTTATACCTCTCCTCCTCATATACTCAGTATTACAGTCAAATTCTATTACTTTTTTCCCTGCTCTCATCATCATTTTCTCCTGTCTTTGTTCATTGCATCCCCTAACTCTGGCAAAAGTTTATTCTCTCTGGCTCCCCAAAGTTCATAAAATGATGTCCTTGCCTCTCTTGAAGGGCTAGCTGAGGTGTAACTTCTTCCATAAAGTTTTCCTTGACTGTCCAGGAGAAAGTTCTCTCTCCTTCCTTAAATATCTCATAGCACTTTGCCTATTCCTACACTTTGAACTTATCTCATAGGCCCCTGTGTCGTAATTATTTATGTACTTGTCTCCCTCCTCCCCCCACTCCCCATTAGATTTTAAGCTCCTTACAAGAAAGGCCTAAGTTGTATCTTTGTATCTTCTGGGCCTCATACAATACGAAACAGTCACTTAAATATTTTTTGAGTAAATAAATGAGTTAATCTTTCCTGATACTGAACATGCCTTTACTTTGTAAAACCTCCACACTTACATGTTCAGTATGTCATGTCATTTTGCGCTATGTTGCTTTGTTTCATATTTGTATGTTTCTATCTATCAAGCTAAATTATAAGCTTCCCAAGAACAAAAAAAAATGTATTTTTCATCCCCCATAATATGTGGCATAGGATTCTGCATATGAAAGTTGTTTACAACTGTATCATATTTCAATTTCTCCTTCTCTAAAATGGTGAGAATAATATCTATTCTATCTTCCTCACAAAGCTGATCACTCTACAGGAAGTTCAGATGAAAAACCTGAGCCCACACAGATACAGCTTTAACAAACTTGATTGGCATTCACAAGGGAAGGAGAACATCTTCTAACAGAGATAGTCTCAGTTTGTGGCCTCCACGACCGCTCTGAGGAGGTGGCAGGGTAACGATCCACACTCTAGTCAAAGGCCCAGAGTCCCTCTAGGCCCAAATTTATATATCATTGGAGGCAAAGATCCAGTATGATATCAATAGGAAACTGCCCTGTATATCTATAAGACCAAGGACCAATGAAGTAAGAGCACTTTTTATATTACCTAATAAGGAGTGAAGAATGAGGAATGCAAAGTAGAGAGCATAATCCTTATTTTGTCAATCCATTCAAGGGCTCAAAGAGTTAATGCCCAGTCTCTGAGTTCACAGGCCTGGACATTCTTGCATCCTAGGGGGCTGTGAACATACCAGACAAACCAGTTTTCACTAGTCAACATTGATATAAGAATTAATCATGTAGCTTGATCAAATTAAATAATGGATAGAATTCAAAAAGTGTCTAACTTTATTAGGATTTATTTTTCATTGTCCTTAGACTAGGAATCTTTCAAGCCAGACCCTGAAGGCTAAACCCTCAGTGTAAACTGTAGAAAAGACTGTCACTAGGGCCAGGATGGATGATATCACCCTAATGTCTTTGATGTCACCACTTTGATATCAGTTCAGTTCAATCATTTTTCAGTCATGTCTGATTCTTCATGATCCCATTTGGGTTTTCTTGGCAAAACCATTAGAGTAGTCTGCCATTTCCTTCTCCAGATTATTTTATAGGTGGGGAACTGAGGCAAACTAGATTAAGTGATATGCCCAGGGTCACACAGCTGCTAAGTGTCTGAGGCCAGATTTGAACTCAAGAAGATGAGTCTTCCTGATTCCAAGCCCAGTGCTCTATCCACTGCACCACTTAGCTGCATATCATTTTGATTTGGTCATCACCAAATCATCTCAGGAGAAAGGAGTCAGGAAAAATGAGACCTAAAGTACAATATGAAGGTTTGTCTGAAATGGTGTCACCTTAGTAAAATAGACAGTTTTTTTTCTACAAATATAAATAGCAATAACCTTTGAAGAAGCTTATAGCCATGCCTCGTATTCACCTTTCTCAATCAACAAAAATTTATTAAGTATTTATTTTATGTAATAATATGTTAGGTGTGGGGCAGCTAGGTGGTGCAGTAGATAAAGCACTGGCCCTGAAGTCAGGAAGACCTGAGTTCAAATCCGGACTCAGACCAAACACTTGACCCCTACTAGCTGTGTGACCCTGGGCAAGTTGCTTAACCCCAAATGCCTAAAAAATAATAATAATAATAATGTGTTAGGTGCTACATGTAACATAAAGAAGTATAAGACATGGCCCCTGCCTTTAAAGAGTTTACTATCTAGTGGGTGAAGGTGAAGCATAATTACATAATAATAAAAACCCAACATCTAAAGTTTGAAAAGTTCTTTACATAGATTATCTCATCTCTATCTCATAATAACTCTGCATGGCATTTTATGGATTATCCTATAATCTATAGGATTATAGATGGAGAAATTAAGGGACCTAGAATTTGTCCGTGGTCACATAACTTTCTGCAAGTGGGATTTGAACTCTTATCTTCTTAATTCCCAGTCTAGAACTCAATTCTAGGAAGAAATGATAGCACTGTAAGACTGGAAATACTCAATTCAGTGTCACAGTTTAGTGGTCTCCAAGCTTTTCTAATCATACTCTCCTATTAGTACTTTTTTTCTTGGTGGTTATGCTGAAGTCATGGAAGGCATGAGGGGGATTCTCTCAATGGCACCTGTGTAGCTGCTGCTATGTGTACCCACTGGGGGAGGTTGTAATTCACCCTACATGCACCTCAGAAAGGAAGACTGGGAGTTTGCACAATTGTTAGGAGTGGAGCAGGGGAATGATGGGTTGTAATAGCTGAAGGGTAGGTATAGATGTGTTAGAGAAAGACCCATGTTTAGTTGTTATGGGAACGGCGGGGTGTGACCTACCTTCTCATTCTCTGATTAGTTTATCAGTCACTCCTTAGAGTCAAATCATGACCCCTCTTGGGATCAGGGTACAACACCCTGAGAGGGCCTTAACCCCCACTTTGGAGACTACTGGTATAGATTGCAGGAATTCTAAAGCAAAATCACTTCCAGCTTGGATGGTCAGGAGAGAAAGTAAGATTTGTTCTAGGCTCTAAATAACAGCACAGTGGTGATGTCAGTCTATAACCCAAGATGGCAATGCTGCAACTGCACATTGGTACTTATAGAGTTAACTTGAGAGAAAGTTAAGGGAAACTAGCAGAAAGACAGCAATCATATTTTATGTAATAGAAAATGGTTCTTCTCCTCCCTCAGCCCAAACCCAAGATTTAATTATATTATAACTGCAATCTGAAAAGTTCTTTGAATCTCCAGATATCAGGTACCACCGGTAAAATAAGTGGTACAAACACTGTATTTATCTTGGTTCTGTGCGTAATGCACTATTAGATTGAATTGACACAGTATTCATTTCATACTACCAATTTCTTGTTCTATTAATTCTTTACTTAAATCTGCTAAGCAGCTCTTCATTTGCTTCACTATGGTTATAATTTAATACATAGAACTGGAGTTTTAGTTTAATTGTTTCTCAAGTGAACAGCAATCCAATATTTGTAAAATGTATCCATTTAAATGAAACTGTAATAAGAGTCCATGGTTTTTCACAGAAATTTCAGTAATTACTTAGACTTTCTCATTTGGGTGCCACCATGCTTCACAGCTCTGAGTTCATCAACTAGAAGATCACTGGCTCCTGTTGACTCCATTAGAGACGTGCTCTTGTATTACCTGGGATACGGACTCTTCTAAATGACTTACTTGGGTTGAAAGGAAATTAAGCATGTTCTTCATGGAGCTCAAGACATACTGCCCTCCTTCATCCTAGTTCCAGGTAACTATCAGAAGTAATAGGTGTATTGATGCATCATCTTAAGAATTTAGGCAGCTAGGAGGAAAATAGTACCCATACCCTAGGAATGCTGAAAATATGGCTGTATAATCTATGTCATACCCATTAACAAATTCACACAGAAAGTCCCAACTCCATATTCACATAATTATCTCATTCAATCCTTAGGAGATAAATAGTTCAGGTACTATCCCAATTTTACAGTTGAAGAAACAAGAACAGAATTAGGTTCACCAGAGGCAGCTGTGTTGGAGCAGAAAGAATATTCCTCTCTTTATCACTTACTTACTGGCTATATAATCTTGGGCAAATCCCTTCAAGTTTCCATCACAGTTTGTCTGCTATATGGGAGTACAAATATCTGTTCTATCTCCTTTACTTGGTAGCTGCGGGGACAAAATGAAGTCATGAATCAACTGTGATCTCTATACAGATGACTTCAAGATCTGTATATCCAGCCCTAGGCTCTTTCTGAAACTCCAGTTTCTTATTATCAGCTACTTATTGACCACTGAATGTAACATGGTTTTTGTTGCTGCTGTTGTTGTTTAGTAATTTTCGGTCATGTCCACTCTTTATGACCCCTTTTGGGATTTTTCTTGGCAAAGATACTGGAGTGGTTTACCATTTCCTTCTCCAGCTCATTTTACAAATGAGGAAACTGAGGCAAACAGGGTTAAGTGACTCGCCCAGGGTCACATACAGCTAGTAAGTGTCTGAGGCCAGATCTGAACTCAGGTTTTCCTAACTCCAGGCCCACCACTCTGTCCACTGTACCACCTAGCTGCCCCATAGAGATCTCTAACTCAACATGTCCAAAACAGGACTCATCTTTTCTCTCAAACCCACCTCTCTTCTTAACTTCCCTATGTTTGTTGGGGGCAACATCATCCTTCTGATTCTCCAGATTTGCAACCTTAGGATCATTCTCATCTCTTCACTCACTTCCCATAGTCAATCATTTATCAAGTCTTGGTGATTTTACTGCTATGTTATCTTTCACATCCATCCCTTTCTCTCCATTCACACAGCCACCACCCTAGCTCAGATATTCACTACCCCTCATTTACAATAATGCAATAGTCTCCTAATTGGTCTCCCTATTTCAAGCTTCTCCTTTTTAAATTTGCCCTCTATACATCTGATAAATTACTATCTCCACATCATGATTGATCACATCCTTCCTCTGCTCTAGAAGCTTCAGTGATTCATTATTTTCTCTAGAACAAAATAGAAACTCTTCTATTTGGCACTGAAAGCCCTTCACAGTATGGATCCAACCTATCTTTGCAGGCTTTTCACATGACTCTAAGTTCCCCATGACACTAAGTTCCAACCAAACAGTATACATGCTGTTCTGCATATAGGGCATTCTATCTCCTGTTCCTGTATCTTTGCATAAGATGTCTCCCATTCCTATAATGTACTTCCTCATCTTCACCTTAGATTCCCTAGCTTTCTTTAAAGTTCAACTCACATTCCCTCCTATGTTAATCCTTTGCTTATCCCCTCCCCATTATTTATGCTCTCCTCTTCACAAAATTGTCATTTACTGTGTGTGTGTATGTATTAGATTGATTTATCTGTTCATATATTGTTCTGCCACCAGCATAATAAAAGCTCTTTGAAGGCAAGGACTCTTGCCTTTGAATCCCCAGCAATGGCATATTGTGCATGGTAGGCACTCAATGATTATTTGTTGAATGAATGATAGTAATTTTTAAACCATATAGTAACGGTGTCTAATAGAAATAAAGACCATTAAAACATAGATAAGGATCCCTACCAAAGCATATTGATTTAGAAAACCACATATTAACATTATTTATGTTTTACTATATTTTATTTATTTTGTTAAATATTTCCCAATTACATTTTAATCTGGTTTGGGCAATATAAGGGAATGTTGTAGGCTGTGTGTTTGCTACCTTTGCTGTAATGCTTCACATAAATGTTACGCATTATTATTATTACCCAAGGTCATACAACCAGTTAGTCTGGTAGACAAAATGCAGGACTCCTGATTCACAGGCCAGCACTCTTTAAATTTAATGATTCTTAACCTAGGGGTTCTTGGAGTCCTATTGGATCTATGAATAGATTTCATGGGACCCATTAATTTGGGTGGAAAAAGATTCCATCTTTTTTTTAACTAACTTTAGGTTTCTTTCATAATCCATTGTATTTTATTTTATACATTTAAAAACATTATTCTGAGAAGGGATCCATAGGCTTCACTAGATTACCAAAGGGGTCCACAACACAAAAAAATATGTTAAGAACCCTCAATTTAACCAAAAACCCATTTCAAATGAAAAGAATAATAGTTACATTGATAAAAGTTATAAAAGTTGGTTTATAAAATAGCTATAATATAAAAGAATAATAGTTATATTTACTTAGATGCTTTCAGGAGTCATTATTTCATCAGTGTGGATATTTCCTCTGAATACAAAGATCTCAATCCGCCATTCACTTAGTCTTATAAAGCTGCTGTAGCCAAAAAAATCACAAAGGCCAATCTGGTGATAAGTTTTTTCTAAATTAGTTAGGCTGCTCCTCAGATGCCAGAGCTACAGTTCATTGCAAGGCTCCTACTTGAATCCTTTCCAATAGATTCTGGAGATTGTTGGTAGAATCTCCCAGAGCTTCTATTCCGCTGCTTTGAGAGTCCAAGATCCCCTCCGTTCCAGGAAGAAACAGTTCTAATAGTCAGCTGTGTTTTTAAAATCTCTTTACATTGAAAATTCATGAAATAAAATAATGTCAGACTAGGTGATTTCTAAAGTTCCTTCTAGCTTTAACTCCTATAATTCTGAGATCTTAATTAACCACCTATTACATGTCCAGCACTGTCAGTCATCATGAAAGGTAGAAAATACATTACCTGTTCTTTGGTATCTTACATTGTAGTTAACAAAAAAAAATGCACACCTGAAATAATGAGAAAGTAGTACTAGAAAAATATATAGTCAAGTGTGAAATTGGGAATTCCAAACTGCTACCAATATAATCAAGTATATTCTTCTGAATAGGGGCCACCAAGGAAAAAGCAAGCCCTTTTCTTTCCTATCATAAAACAATGGGTGTTTCATTGCTATTTCAACTCCTCTGGGAGGTTGGTACCTATGGGTATTACTTCTTCCTATCTTACAGGTTCTACCATGAGGCCCAAGTGAGAGGTTAACTGATAAGGCAAGATGCCTTTCATTGCTTTATTTCCCATCATTAACTTTTTTTGATGGAGTGTTATCATGGTCATACAGTGATTTGCAAGTAATTTGCATGCACAGTATATAACACAGAAGCCCAGCTGCTCTCCATCAGAAGCTATAAAGGATCTCCACAGAGTGTCTTAGTGCCAGAAAGTTGAAGGGCTTACAGAGGGACCTCAGGGACCTATGTGCCTAGACTTTAATCATGCTGTGCAGCATTTTCCCCAAAAAAATTGCCAAAGCCTGCTGTATGTGCACTTAGACAAAATAAAATATGGCATAATATATATATTTAACAAACAAAATGAACAAAATTATACATCCACAAAAATGATAAATAACAATGGTGTCTAAATAATGGTCTATGGAATAGAAATGTATACAGAAATGCCCATTAGTAACTGTAGGTTACCAACTATAGGTTCTCTGCTTCTACTCTCTAGGAATCTGAAGGAAAGCTAGCCAAAACATTTAAAATAGGGGAAGAGAAAGCATGAGAGTGGAAGTTGTCTTATCCTGCTTGTCATCAATCATCTTTGGCAGCCCTCAGTGACAGGGACCATGCAAAATCCATAAGAGGCTGCTACATTATCTCAAAATACAAGGTCTTCAGCACAGAACCAGAATGCACATATTTAGCTACATAGCAGGTATCCTATAGTTCTGACGATCAGAACCATGTCACTTATATCTTATGCCTTTTGCCTATGAACAAAGTCAAAGTCAAATTCCACTATTCCCAAATGTAGTGTCATTTCAGGGTGTATGAGTTGAGGGGATTAGCTCCTCTGGTGTGAGGGCTTGCCAAGCCCTTTCTAGGACTGCTCGTTCACCTCTAATGTATTCCTGGAACTCATTTCTCATCTGTAGCTCCAAGAAGCTGTAGCATGCTCAGCGGCCACTCCCCAGTAAACCATCAGCTCTCTCTCTTGCCCTATTTCAAATGTTTTGGGACTCTGCTAGGGCTCCCTCAGATTCTTAGAAAGTAGGAGTAGAATGAAATCTATCTTTTTTCTCCTTTGTAGAATACATGTCAGACTAGCCGTGCTTCACTCTCTAGACTTTGCCTTCATGCCTCAGCTGCATTCTCTCTATGGCTTCCTTCTTGATGAAAAGCCTAGATCAACAACCTTTCATTCTCTAGGCTTTATCACCAGGACCTCCTCTACTTTGCCTCTGTGGCCCCTTCCCTTTCATCTCCCTTTTTACATGTTGTCTTCCCCAATTAAAATGCAAGCTCCCTGAGAGAGGAAACTGCCTCTCTCTTTGCTTATATGTATATCCCCAGTATAGCCAAGCACAAGGCTTAGCATGCAGCAAGCACTTAATAAATGCTTGTTGAATTGACCACATGTACTTGCTTAAGTGAGCCTGAGATTATATCCCAAGTCTCTAGCTGCCTCTTCAGCTTTGTGTTTCTTTCCCTACATGTGGGCAACTGGAAAGTGCCCAAGCACATACTTAGCTCTATCTTCACTCCCACCTCCACATCCATCATGAGAATGGAAGACCTTGCAAGGGACAAACCAGGAACTTCCAGTCATGAATGCTCATTTGCAAGAGGCCTAAGCAAATGCTCCCGGGGCTCAACCTTGTTACTTTTAGGATGTAGGTCATGCCCACTTCCACAGAATCTGAGACAACCGAAAAATTAAACAATGTAAAGATAATTGAGTATAGTAAAACAGCAGGGCCACTTTTAAAAGGAAAAGAATGGATGGATAGATATTACCAGGCACCTGAGATGATTCACTGGAGGCATTGGATTTAACTCTGAGTTTCCTGGAAGGTAAAGGAAAAAGGGAAACACATAGGCCATTTTTGATTGTTGAATAAAATAAAGAAGATAAATTTGTCTGCAGAGAAAAACTTTTTCCTAGAACTGAACTCAAGGAGAAATTTATCCTTTAAAGATCAATACAAATGCCAACTTCTCCATTAAATCTTCTCTAATTACCACTACCACCACCCCAGTCAATAATGGCCATTCTTCTGACAGACTTTTTTATTTTTTGCAATTTCTTCTCGCATTGTTTTGTATTATTCTTGTATATGTTACATCTTTTCCCATAGAAATCAGTATCTTGAAAGAACAGATTGTTTTGTTTTTATCTTTATATACCAGCCTCAAGCACAATGGCTGGCACATAGTAAAGCATTTAATAAACTCTTGGTGACTGGTTAATCCCTTACTAGACTGTAAACTGGAAGAGGACAGGAATCATGTTTTACTTAAACTTTCTTTGTCCTTAGCACAATTAATTGCAATTCAGCAAACATTAATTAGTGCTTACTCTGTATAGGACACTTAATCAATACTTGCTGAATTTAGCTTAATTGTAGAAGGGACATTGGATAAAAATGAATAAACTTCAACTGTGGTTTTGCAGAGGATTTTTGTTGTTGTTGAGTTGTTTTTCAGTTGTACCTGAACCTTTATGATCCTATTTGGGGTACTGGAATGGTTTGCCACTTCCTTCTCCAGCACATTTTACATATGAGTAAACTGAGATAAACAGGGTTAAATGACTTGCCCAGGCTCACACAGCTAGTAAGTGTCTGAGGCCAGATTTGAACTCGG
The DNA here is from genome assembly GCF_900497805.2 of Vombatus ursinus. Classification (NCBI taxonomy): domain Eukaryota; kingdom Metazoa; phylum Chordata; class Mammalia; order Diprotodontia; family Vombatidae; genus Vombatus; species Vombatus ursinus. The sequence goes on along the minus strand of NW_020954594.1, from coordinate 28,239,286 downwards.
GAAGATGAGTCTTCCTGATTCCAAGTCCAGTGTTCTATCCACTGCACTACCTAGCTGCCCTTTGGCAAAGGAAAGATACAAATATTCCCTTTGGGGATAGTCCCTCTAAAAGACTGAGGATATAACATTAAATCACAATCAGTAAAAGCATCACATGAGAGTGGGAGGAAAGATGTCTTCTGGGAACATATAGCCCAAGCTTTCTGATAATCTGACTTAAAAGTCAGTCAGTCAATATGCATTTATTAAAAAACTTCCTATGAGTGAGGCACTGTGTTAAGTACTAGGAACACAAATACAAATAGAAAAAAAAAAGACAATCCCTTTCTTCAAGGAGCAGATATTCTAAGACAACACATAAAAGAAAAAAAGGTGGGGAAAGTAACAGGAATAGAATATGAACAACCTAAAAGGAGAGATATTCAATCTGCCCATTAGACGTTATTTCTCAAATATCAGTCTCTGAAGGCAACTTTTGGCAGGTGCTAGATAGTGATTGAATTTTCTAAGTAGTGCCCATAATGCAACTATTCTATTGTCGTTTAAAGTGGGAACCATATGCTTTAGGTACCAGATGTGAGAGAAACAGAGTTGTCATTCGGTTGTGAATGGTTAAAAGTCTGACATTCTCTCACAGACAGGAACAAGTCACTTCAACACAGGTCCCAGCAGCAGAGATGTGTATAGATAAAACCAGAAGTCCCAAAGGGCAGCTAAGTGGCATGGTGGGTAGAATGGCAAGCCTGAAGTCCAGAAGACTAATCTTCCTGAGTCCAAATCTGGCTTCAGATACTTACTAGCTATGTGACCCAGGGCAAGTCACTTAACCCTGTTTGCCTCAGTTCCTCATCTGCAAAATGAGCTGGAGAAGGAAATGCCAAACCACTGCAGTATCTTTGCCAAGAAAACCCCAAATGAGGTCAGGAAGAGTCGGACACAATTGAAAACGATTAAATAACAATCATCACCAAAAGAAAAAAAAAGCATAGAGATAGAGCTTTGAATCTTACATGAGGTGTTGGCTTAGGCCTCAGAATTCTTCATCTTAGAAAACAGAAATAGATCTCAGCCTGGAAAAAAGAAGCCCTAAAGGTTATCTAATTCAAACCCCTCATTTTACAGATGAAGAAACTGAGGCCTAGGTTGATCAAATGACCTATTTAAGGTCACACAGGCAATAAGATGCTAGAAATGTCAGGATTTTAACTAATGTCTTTTGACTTCATAAACAGGGCTCCTTCTGTCCTACCACACTGTCTCTTAGGAAATAAAAAATGTCTTTATACTTTGAGTGGGATCTTCCAAAGGAATGGTGGATTTCAAGTGGTAGGTTAGGGGGGAAGAGATTTGTAGATAGTAGACCTTTCAGTGGATTTTTAATTATATCCCAGGACTGGTTGCCAATTCTACCTGTGTGTGAGTCCAATCCATATTCTCAGCTCCCTTAAGTAAACTGGAAAGTGAAGTCTTTCATGCCCCTGAATATGGGCACAATATACTAGGATTCACAATCCAAATACCAATTGTAAACCCCTAAATCCCTTTCATATGCATTGAACTAGTGCACAGTATGCACCCAATAAATGTTTGTTGATTGACTGATGAATCCAGACATTCATAGAGGAGATAGAAATGGTGACATCTTCTCATATGTGAGGCAGTTCCCCATACTTTGTTACCAAACAGAATGGAAAATTTGGTCCTATGAAAAGGAAATAAGATTTGTGAAGTGGTGAGGCAATGTCATCATTTCAACAAAACAAAAGCAGAATTCTTGATTTGCACCCATTTGCAATGTTACTGCTCCTGGACAAGCTTCTCAGAGAAAGCAATTCGTCAACCGGCCATCCTGGTAGAGGGCTTGAGAAGAAGCAAATCACTGGGGCTCACAAATCATAAAAATGGAAATTGAGGAGGCTGTTCATTAATGCAGATTAGTTTTAAGCTTGGAGTGGTTTTGCTACGCTGAGATTAATATACACACAAGAAAGCCTCTGTGGGGCTTAGGTCCTTTGTAATGCATAGTCCTTATTACCTCTCTGACTAATGAGCACTTTTCATGCACAGTTCAGGCAACTTCCAGATATCCATGGACCAGCTAACCACTGTTTAAATGGACCAGGGGAATGAACTTCCTACAGACTGGGGTTGTCCTAACACTCTCTTCGCCTTCAACTCCTAAACCATTCCACCCCAGGCTTTTTTCCTGGGCAAGAAGTGCTTAGGAGGTTAAAGAAAACTGTTTCTAACTCCTCTGAGGATCCCTTTATCTTCTTCTTTCCTTTAGACATCCCACTTCCCCCAAGAAATCCAACAGTCTATTCCTGTCAACTGACCAGGGTACTTCACTAGGGAACCATGAGCAGGACTGTCTTTCCAAGTAGAGCCCTCTGTTTCAGATCTATCTGTCCTTCCTATTCCCAATCAAAACCTGTCTATGCCTTAAATTTGCCAGAGAATCCTTGCCTGTAAGGCACTGTGTAACCTTCCTGGTGGCCACAGAAGTTAACCAGTGGGCTCACACCAGTGCCTGAAAATGGTGTCAAGGAAAGAGAAGGAGGCTTCTGAGGAAGCTGAGGACAAACAACCCAAGTTAGCAGTGTCAGCCACAAATAAATCTATTCTGTCATTTGTTTTCTTTTTGAGAATGATTTTTTGTAACTTAGAAACTGCAGCACAGGACTAAAACACAGAGATAATACCCCCACCCATCTAATACCCTTCTAACATGCCTCTGTGTCCATGTGCCTGTTTTTCCCCACAAAGCACTGACATGTTATGAATTTTTACAAAACACAAAATGTGGTGTGTGTATGTGTTTTGAAGCAATCTTTGTGATATGTCCTTCTTATGGATGAGCGGTAAAGTCTCTAAAAAATTTAAAGCCACCCTGCCCCCCAATGTGGCTTTCAATTACATTAGGCAAACACAGTGTCTTTTTCTTTTATATTACCAGATGCATATACCCTCATACTTATATTTCTTCATCTCTCTGAAAAGAGTTGACAATGACATCTTGGAAGTTTTTAACTCATTGCCAAACTTTCCTGCTTCAAATGCTGCAAATGCAGTAGAATTTCTGAAAATGAGGTTCAAGAAGATGGCAGACACATTTTGATTATCGATGCTCTAGCAATTCCATTGTCTCACTTTACTGTCAGAGGATATCTTATATTGCGTAGGCTCAGCCAGAGTGTCAGGACAATCAGTGTATCTCTCTTAGTTCTAACACACTCACACACACACACACACACACACACACACACATACACACACACACAGAGACACACATACATGCACGCACTCATAACGATTTTACTATATGAAAACAGAAAGGCAGCTTCAATCACTGCTGTAGTCACATTGAATGTGTCAGTGAGAAATTCAGGAGAATGGAAGCAGCACTAATTGGAGAACTGCTTAATTCCAACCAGTTCTGGGTGAGACCCAGAGGATATGGCAAGGGTATCAAGCGCAGACCTGGGAAGCAGGAGATCAACATTCTAATTTGCTTCTAACTATGTGAGTCTGAACAAGTTGCTTCATCTCTCTCATATCTCAGTTTCCTCATCTGTAAAATGGGGGAGGGGGTGATAATAGCTACCCTAGCCATCTCAGAAAACCTCACATTCTATGAAAATTTTTTTTTAAAAACCAGCATCCCTGAATTTCACAGAAGATTTTATGCATCAGATTATTCCTATCCATTCCGCAGCTAAGATGAAGGGGGTCACAAAAATCAAATAATTTCAGAGTTGGAATTCACCTCACCTCAGTACCTATCTAGTCCAATTCAGTGGCTATAGAGTACAGACTATACCTAAAAAAGAACCCCCATTAGCGCTCATACAATCTTTGTTTAAAGACCTCCAATGCAGAGCATAGTGTTATATGCCTGTAAACTCTCCTACCAGGGAGGGTGAGATCAGTAGATGGCTTTAACTGGGGAATTCTGAGCTTCAATTGGCTAAGCTAATCAGGTGTCCGAATTAAGTCTGGCACTAATACAGTGAGGCCCCGGGACAGAGAGAGATCGCCAGGCAGCTTAAGAAAGGGAGGAATTGCCCACTTTGAAAATGGACCCAATCAAAGCTTCTGTTCCACTTAGTAGCAGTATTTGACCTGTGAATACTGTGACCTACTGCACTTCTAGCCTGGACAAAATAGGGAGATCTACTCTCACAAAAAAAAAAAAAAGAGGAAAAGGAAGAGAGGAAGAGGAAAGAAAAAGAAAGGGAAGAGGAAAAAGAGAAACGGAGAAAGAGAAAGAGAGAAGAAAGGAAGGTGGAGAATGGAAGAAAAGAGGAAAAGAAGGTGACTTCCAATGAATGGGAAAGCACAACTTTCCAAAATAGCTCTTTTCCACTTTGGAACAACTCTAATGGTTAATAAAGTTTTTCTCACTAAGCCAAATCTACCTCTCTCTAACTTCTACCCATTGATCCTTGATTGCCCCCAGAATCAAAGAGAATAAATTTGATCCCTCTTTGACTTCAAAGTCTTTCACTTACTTAGAGACAGCTATTTTATCCAATCTAAATCCTTCCTCTAGGCAAAGCAAGCAGTGTCTTTTAAACTGATATTCATGTAGCAAGTTCAGCAGTCCTTTCACTATTCTGGTGATCCCCTTCTGGACCCACTTCAATTTATCTATTCTTTCTCTATATTGCAGTTCCCAGAAATGAAGACTTCAAGTATGGCAAAGACCAAGACAGAATACATTAGGACTTGCTTCTCATATTCTGGACGCGATGCTTATCTTAATGTAGCCTAAATTATTGCATTAGCTTTGTTGCCGAATCAAACTGTTGACTCATATTGAGCTTGCAGTCCACTAAAATCCCCAAATCACTTTTTCAGAGAACTGCTGTCAAACAATATCACCCTCACCTTGCACATCTGAAGTTGAATTTTAATAGATGTGATAATAAGTAATAGTAGTGAAAGTACTAAAAAATTAAATGTTCATCATGCAGTATCACAATGCCTATTTCAATATTTCAAGAATGGCAATTTTTCAGATATTCTATCTACCTACTGAGATCATATCTATGTACTGTCTGTACAGGTTGTATCTGAGTTGTAGTGGCCAGAGAAATTCATCCTTTCCTTGTCATCCAGTCAATGATATTCTCCACACTTAGATGGGCTGGTCCACAAATGACAGCCATTTCCTTTTCATATGTTCACCAAGGAATCCCTTTTTATGTGTGTACACAAGTCTCAAACATTTTATAGAGATAGGAAAATGGGCATATAAGTCAGTCATTTTCGATATTTTTCTATTCAAATTTGCTTAATAATAATGATCAGGATTTTTTCCAAACTTTATATCCTTCCCTCCTTCTTTCATACGTACTGAAAATCAATCCATTATTGCCCTCAAAAATGTGGCATTTTTTGATTGGATGTCCTGTTTACAATTTATTTAGTCTAACATTTTCCCACCATTGTTTTCTTTAGTGACATTTCTACTTACTCATACAGCACACAAAAAGGATGATGATGTTAATCCAAATGTAGCAGTCCCACTGTCATTGATAGAAAATAGAAATCTTTATAAATCTATTCTATCTCTCGTCTGTTCAATTTCCTCCTATTTTCCTCATTGATGGCTTAGTTGAGTCTTTTGCCAAACAGCTCATAAATTGGCTTTTTCTCCATTTCTATTCATTTTGTAAGGCGCAGTACTATTTGTAGTCTTCCACAATGTCTTCTGTAAGATGTTACAACTAACTTTATTTTCCAAACTGGTACTGACTTTTCCTTTCATATTTCTTTAACTGGCAAGAGATTAAGTGTTTGATGGTGTAGATGTTCTCCAGGCTCTTCTGCTCTCCTTACTGGAGTGAATGATTTACTTTTAGTTAAACTTTCTTAACAAATGATGGCTGTCAATTTTTATATCCATTTGAAAGAATTTCCCTATTTTTAGCATTAACAGCTTATTTAAATTGGATAGGCTGGAATTGCCTCAATTAGCCACCATATTTTCTGATTTTTATTCTTTCTGATTACTTGGTATTGATTTTCATCTTGCTCTAGTTGATGGTCTGACTGTACACAGATAGTTGATTCAGAAATAAACTCTATAATGGTAACCAGTCATTTCTTAACCATTAAAATATAATCAATTTCATTTGGGGGGGGGATGATGTTATTTAGCACTCACCATATTTAGAAAACATTTACAGGGCTTCAGTGAATTTTATAAGCCATTAGATTCTCACATTTCTTACTCCTGAATCACATTTTCCAATTTTTTTTTTTGCTCTCTGGAAATACCTAACTTTGCTTCCAAAAAACTGAGTTAATATCAATTGACATGTTGATTTGACTTGAAAGATATAGGCAAATTTTTCATAGAATTTCTTTACCTCCTCATCCTCTGCAAGAGATAGTAACACATAATCTTTAATTACATTTATTGTGGTTATTTTGCAAACACTTATCAAGAGCACTACAGAGTGATATGACCAAGTATCCCATGAAATAATGTTTCTTATTGCTTTGAACTGAGGCAAAAGCAAACTCCACCAACTCCACCAATTTGTCTCTCTGAAAACAACTTACAAGCTATCTTTCCATGTATCTCCAACTTGCTTTTCTTAGCTGGTTTTGCTTCTAGAGCCAATGTAAAAATTAGGAATCTTCATTTCCTCCAGAAATATGTCCATTTATTGGACAACTATTTCATGTTTAGAATACTTACAAATAAATTCATAGTAGCAGATGGCCTAAAATATACTCTGATTGTTACCACCTTCTGCCCTCTTTTCTGCCATTCTATCACAATCAACATAGAAGGAGAAAAGGACTACAAAAAACTAGAAACCTATATGTATTTTTCCTTGCTTCATAAATTTCCATAGCCTAAGAATTAATCATGAAATGACCAGTCTACTAGTCATTAGACTGATCCTCAAAAAGCACAGTCTCTTTTTAAAGACATTTTGTTGATACATTTTGTTTTTATATAATCTACATTTCCTACTGGATCTCTACCTCATCCCTCACAAAGTCATCCCTTATAATAAAGCTGAAAGCAAAAGGAAATGCAGCAAAACTAACCAACATGTTGAAAAAGTCTGACATTATATGAAGTGTTCCAAATCCATGATCCACTACCTCTGTGAAGAAGTGTGAACAGATAGCAAACATAGTCTATTGCCAAAACCTTAAAAAAACAATGATAAACCAATCAGTATATTAGCATGAATTGAGTTCCTACTATGTTCCAGACACATGATATTGCAAAGGTGAAATTGACAGGTCTTGGCAATAGATTGGATGGTAGGGGGGAAGGGGGTTGATAAATAGTGAGGAATCAGGGATGACCCTTAGTTTGGGAGCCTGAGGGACTGGGAAGATGGTGGCACTGTCTATTGTAATAGGGATTATAAGAGGGTGAAAAGGACCTGGGGAGAAAAATAATGAGTTCTGTTTTAGACATATTGAGTTTAAGATGTGTAGGGTGATGGGAATAGTCATGTAACTATCAGAAATTTTAAACCAGTGCTAGGTTTATTGAGTTCACCAGGGTAGAGTTATACTGTTTAGGGTGAGAGCTGCATTTATATAAGGTGTAGAGAGATGGAGAAGAGTGGGAATGGGAATGTCTAGTACTGATTACAAATAGCACTGCTCCTAGGACTACGGGGCAGATCTTAATTCATACTTGTTTGTCTATTAAACCCCAGGATATTGTAGTTAAGCTAGTTTTTTGAATTATGGTGCAAAACAGGACATGTTAACACCTTCTTCCAGGCTGCTTGCAATTTCAAGCAAGAAGTGGGTTTGAAGGCATATTGGGGGTGGCGCTAGTGGGGTCAGGACCACAGAACATACTGGACATCCAGTTTGAGATATCCAAAAGGCAATTGGAGATGCGAGATCAGGGGGCAGCAGAGAGATTTGGCCTAATTTTTGAAGAAAAGTGGGGAGAAATTGCTTCATCAATGGTCATGCCATTCCAAAAAACTGATTCTCTACCTTGTGTAATCATTGTTGACAAGAGGATATAGATACATTGGTAGAGAATGCTAGAAAATACAGAAGTAGATTTCTTTACCATCAATTAATTTAATTTGGGGTGGCAATAGTTAGTACTAGTGTATAGGGAAAATATGTTAATTTAATTATGAATGTTTATTTAAAAAAAAAAAGGACATTATCTCAGGAGTAAAGAAAATGAGTTTGAGCCCTAGGATTGCCAGTCCAACTATAGTAGTAAGTAGTAAGAGAGTAAGTCTCTCATAGTTTAACACTTGTATTATCTTCCTTGTGAGTTTGTTGTTTGTTGTGAGAAAAGCACTTTGTAACTCGAGGCACTATGTAAATGTCTGGTAACATCATCATCATCATCACCCATCATTATTTTCATCTTCCTGATTATTATGATACAAAAACCACACAGTTGGATGAGCTGGTTTCACACCTGTCACAAGTCAAATTCCCAATGAAGTGTGACATGTTAAAAAAAAATGCCTAACTCAAGAGGCAGTGCCCCACCCCAACCTACTCACTTTTCTTTCAAGTGTATTATGTAAAATTCAAATTTATTTCCAAGTCATCCATGCTTTTTTTGTCTTAAAGAAGAAGTTTCTTCTTACACATAGTCAACCACCCATGAAATGTGATTGAGGCAATGAAGAGTTCCCATTCTGACAACTCTCTTCCCCATGGCCTAGAATCTCATTTACTCCTTTGAGAAGTAAAAAACCTATTAAAATGCAAATTTTATGGGAACGGAAAAAGGTTGGAGTTCTTTCCAATTAGATGACGGGGGAAGTAAGGCTGTCCATTTTCACCAGTACTTTTTAATGTAGCTCTAGAGATGGTAGTTATAAAGCAAGAAAAAGAAACTGAGAGAAAAAAATCTAAACAAAGAGTCTAAAAAATTGCTTTTGCAGAAGACATTATGGTTTATCTAGAGAACTTTATAGAATCAACTAAGAACTTAATTGAGTTAATAAATTCATTGAAGTTACAGATTATTTAAAAATCCATATAAATCATCAGCATTTCTGAATATAATCCATAAAATTCAGGAGAAAGAAATAAAAAGCAAACTCATTCAAATAAATATGGATTATATAAAATATTTGGGAGTCCATCTATCAAGACACATATGAAAACTATATGGATCCTACCACAAAACAGTGTTTACAGAAATAAAATCAAATCTAAAAATTAGAAAAATATTGATGGCTTATAGGTAGGCCATGCCAATATAATAAAAACAGTAGCTACATTAATTTACTTATTCAGTGACATGTCTATCAAACTATCAAAGAATTAGTTTTTAGAGCTGGGAAAAGAAATAATGAAATTCACATGGAGAAACAGAAGAGCAAAGGCTCTTGAGAAAATAATGAAAAAATGAAATAGAAGGAAGTTTAAGATTACCAGATTTTAAACTATGTTACAAGTCAATAGGTATCAAAACTTTTTGGTACTAGTTAGGGGAAAAAAATAGAGATCCAGGCTATAAAATAAATCCTCAAAAAATCAACATCATTTCTATATAATAATAACAATATACAAGAATTAATAATAGAAAGGGAAATCTCATTCAATATAACTACAAAATGCATAAAATATCTGTAGACCAACCTCTCAAAATACACAAAAACTTGCATAGATTCAAATAAAAAATGTTCCTCAAAGGAATAAAGAACAAGCTAACAGCTGGAGAAATATTCAGTGCTCATGGCTAAATCATGAAAATATAATAAAAATGACAATACTACAAAAATTAATTTACACTTTTAATGCTATGCCAATCAAATCACCAAGAGGATACTTTACAGAGCTTGATAAAATGATAACAAAATTCATTTGAAAAAACAAAAAATCTAGAATATCAAGGGAAATGTTGAAACAAAGTTAGAATGAAAGGGGAATAGCACTTTCAGATCTCAAACTAAATCATAAAGAAGCAGTCACCAAAACCATCTGGTATTGGTTAAGGAATAAAGAAATAGTTCAATGAAACAGACTTAAACAAAGAGAGTTTCAGAAACAATAGAACTCAATAACCCAGTGTTTGATAAAGTGGAAAACATGTTACATAGGGGAAAATTCCCTATTTGATAAAAACTACTTGGAAAACTGTAAAGTAGTCAGGCAGAAATTAGGCTTAGAACAACACTTTACACCATACCCTACAATACATTTTAAATGGATACATGACCTTAATATTAAAGATCATATTATTAAAAATTAGAAAGGAAACAGATCATCTACCTCTCACAACTATGGTTAAGAGATGTACTCTTAACTGAACAAGAGAGTGAGAGGTCATTACAAAAGAAAACAATAGGTAGCTTTGACTATTTGACACTAAAAAGTTTTTGCATGGACCACATTAATGAATCTAGGATAAGAAGAAAAGTGACCAAGTGGGGGAGGGGGGCAATCTTTGCATTAAATTTCTCTGATAAAGGTTTGGTATCAAAGATGTAAAAGCACTATATACATGGACATATACATGTATATATAAAAGACACATATGTATATACATATAGATATATACACATACACATGTATATATTTCTATATATACTATATACATATATATATATCAATAATAACCATTCCCCCAACAGATAAATGGTCAAATGATATGAACTAAAAGTTCTCAACAGGAGAATTACAAAGTATTCATAACCAAATGAAAAAATGTTCCAAAACACTAATAGGAAAAATGAAAATCAAAGAGCCCTGAAGTTTCACCCTTCACCCTACAGATTGACAAAAATGACCAAAAAAATTACCATAATCAATAATGAAGAGTTTGTGGGAAGATAAGCACATTTAAAACTTTATTGGTGGAGCTATGAAGTGATACAGTAATTTTGAAAAGCAATTTTGAATTATGCAAATTAAGTGACTAAAATGTTCATACTCTTTGAACCAAGGCTCCATCACTGGGCTTATACCCTGAGAAAGTCATCAATAAGGGGGGAAAGTACTGCAAAATATTTATAGAAGCACTTTTTGTAATAGCCAAGAAATAGAAACAAAGTAGATGTCCATCAGTTGGGGAACGGCTAAACAAATTGTGGTATATGAATATAATGAAATACGACTGTGCTGTAAGAAATAATGCATGTTGTGAATACAGAGAAGCATAGAAAACCCTATATGAACTGATGCAGAGTGAAGTAAGCAGAGTCAAGAAAACAGTATACACAGTAACTACAATAACATACATGGAAAGAACAATTAACCAAAAAAGAACAAAAGTAAATGTAACAAAATTATAAAGATCAAATTAGACTTTAATGCAGAGACATGAGAAGATTCCTAACCTACCCCTTTATAGAAATGGAAGCTCCAGAAGTAATACACATTGTATATATTTTTAGACTTTTTCAATGTCTTAATCAGTTGTACTGATTTTTTCCCCTTCTCTTAAAAAATACTTTCATATGAGGTGGCTTTTAGGGAAAGGTCAGAGGAGGAATTTATAGGATACTTTAATGATATAAGAAACAAAAAAAAAACCCATAAAGCTTACTTTTTAAAATAGAGAGATCAATTAATGGAATAAATTAGGTACAAAATATAAAAAAGTAAATGATCACAATCTATTATATTTGATAAACCAGGTATGGTATTAAAGCCTGATTATTCAACAAAATATGCTGAGAAAATTGAAAAGTAGACTAGCAGAAATTAGATCAACTACTAATAGTTCACACTACATACTAAGAAAAGGTCCAAAAGGATAAATGCCTTGATTATAAAAGGAGATATCATAAACAAATCAGAGGAATAAGAAAAAATAATCTTTCAGATCTATGGATATGAGAAAACATCATTGAAGAGTAGACAGAATCACAAAACAAAATGGACAAGTTTGATTATGTAAAATTTAAAAGCATTTCTATAAACTAAACCAATGCAGTTAAAATGGGAGGGGAGACAGGTTAACAGGGGTGTGGGGGGGAGATGGGAAAGGGAAATCTTTGCAGAGAATTTCTCTGATAAAGATTTTATATCCAAAATATATAAGGAACTGAGTCAAACCTATAAGAATAAGAACCATTATCCAATTGAAAAATGGTCAAAGAATATGAAAAAGCAGTTTTCAGAGGGATGAATCCAAACAATCAATAAATATGTGACAAAGTACTCCAAATTACTAAGAGAATCGGAAATTAAGGCAACTCTGAGTGCAACTTTTTGGCAAAAATGACAAAAAGGGAAAATGACAATTGTTGGAGCAGAAACAAGATAGGCATTGTTGGTAGAGCTGTGGATTAATCCAGCAACTCTGTAAAGCAATCTAAAACAACACCAGAAAAGTAACTAACCTGTGCCTCTCTAATTCAGCAATATCATCTCCTAGGCCTATACTCCCTGAATCAGTTCAGATAGGTCTTTTTAGGTTTCCCTGAAACCAGTCCTTTTGTCTTTTCTTTTATTGTGTAGTCATTTCAGTTGTGCCTGACACTTTGTGACTCCATTTAGGGTTTTCTTGGCAAAGAGACTAAAGTGATTTGCCATTTCCTTCTCCAGACCATTTGACAAATGAGGAAACTGAGGCAAATAGGGTTAAGTGACTTGCCCAGAGTCACATAGTTAGTAAGTGTCTGAGGCCATATTTGAACTCAAGAAGATGAGTCTTCCTGACTCCAGGCCCAGACCTCTTTTCACTGCTTCACCTAGTTGCCCTTGTCTTTTCTTATGACATGTTCATAATCCATTACTTTCATATGCCATAATTTATTTAGTTTTTCCCCAATAGATCAGTTCTGATCATGGTTGCTAGCTCTCACTCATTCCTGGAGTTTTGACCCAAGGAATATGGAGTAACTGGGAAATGTTATGATATAAGCTTTTGGTGTGACTTCATTTTTATCTCACTGGCTATATATAGTACATAGGGAAGTACTCCAGAACCAGTTCAACTTCATTGATCCCACCTGGAACTTATTAAACATTAAATATTGCAATATCATCTTCATAGGATCACAGAATAATAGATTTAGAGGAACCCTAGAAGTAATCTAGTCCAAACTGCTCTTTATACAAAAAAAACTGGGGCCCAGAGAGGTTGAATGAGTTATCAAGGGTCACACAATTGGTTAGCAGTGATGGATCTGAACCTGTATCTCCTGCCTCCAAAACCAGTGCTCTTACCACTATACCACACTGTCTCTGTGGAGGCTTCTGCCTCTTTAATGTTAAAACATACAACTGATTCACTCTAACTACTTCACTCTCTAAAGTACAAAGAGGGAACTAAGGACTTTGAAGAAACATATCTGTGCTCAATGACCAGTTAATGAGCCTTAGCAGGGAAATAAGGTTGCAATTCCCAGCAGTGGAAAAGGCAAAAGAAAAAGAAAAAACAGCCAGAAGTGATGGTTCTGGAAGAAAGAAGAACACCCACCTCCACTCCCTGCCAGAAATCTCCTATTTTCCATTACATTTCCGATTATTTGCGAGAGATTAAAAAAAGGCATATCTTCTAGAAGCAACTCTGTTGGACAGTGAATGTTGGCTAAGAGCAGTACAGTATTTGGCTGGTACTCACATCAGATGGCTGGGCCTGTTAGCTGAGTGGGTGCTAATGAGGCCAAGGTTGCCATTTCCATCCCTGAACAGGCCAATTTGCTTTGCATGAAGAAAATCTCATCCCCACTGGCACAGGATGTGTCACTAATCTCTGCCAGCTGTCTCACAGATCCATGATACTGGGCCAAACTGGGGCCTAGGCAAGAGAAAGAATGAGGATGACTCAGAAGATTACTGAGGGGGATTCAGTAGCATTATATTTCTGTAAAGTGTGACTGGAAAGTAATGAGACCAGAGTTGTGTTCTGTTGGGTTTGGGAGAGGAAGTAAAGGTTTTTTTTAAAGACATACCAAAACTTTATTCATCAAAGAGAATATTTTTCTCCTTAGAGTAGTCACCCTAAAAGATTAGATACTTATTCCAATAATTATACCATTAATCAAGATTCTTTGTTTTAGAATTCTTTTTGGAGGCAATGTATGAATCAAACCAGAAAAATCATTCTTACTACCTTGTAGTCTCACCATATCTTTGGACTAAAAACACTTCTACCTAGCTAAATCATTAATTCATTCAACATTACATTAGTACTAGCAGTAATATAATAATAAATAGGACATGATCCCTGCTTTTAAGGATTTTGCATTCTTGCAGGAGTAATTAGATCGCACATAAATACATATGTATATATATATATATTTATATTATATATATATCGTATATATGTGTGTGTGTATATATATAAATATATATATATATATACACACACACACACACACACACACAACAAATATACATAATTGGAGGTAAAAAGTAAGCCCCCTGATCTGTTTTAGGAGCTTTGTGGTGATATAGAAAACTCTGAATCATTCCTTGGCTCCCTATCCCATGATAGCCGAAGGAGGGGTATGGAAGTTTTATGACAGGATTAGCCAATAAGCCTGGTGGAATGACCCACTTGATGGACCTTAAAGAGAGTGACTATGTTCTCAGGCTCACTCTCTTTCCCCCTATTCTGAGACTGTCCCTGGAGGATGATTCATCTTCTCCTGGCATCCCCAAATACTTGCATGTGGTAGCCAGTCTATATAGTGGCTTAGGTGAGGTTGAGATCTAAGAACTCCTAGCTGCTGTTTCTGTTTTGTGTTGCTTACCTAAGCAAAGTCATTTGAATAGCAAGCTGAGATGAAAGTTTCCAACATTGAAGCCATTATGAGTCTTAAAGTAGGGAGCTCCTGGATCTTTTGTTAATTTTGGATCTAGTTCAGAAGGAGCACCCCCAGGAACTATTCAAACTCTACTTGGAGAAAATGACCACTAGCAGGATTAGCCCAAGGCCTATCCTGGCTTGCCAGATGTAATTAATCTAGAAGGAACAATTTAGACAGTGCAGTTGAGGTAAAATGCAATCTAGCAGGTCCAGAAAAAAAGGCTTTATGTTTGATATTTTGAGTATCAACCTCCCAGGTAAGTACAATGGTAGTTCTAAGCTACTGCTGCTTACCTAGATTTTTATTAATTTCATAGAACATATATTAAGCACTCACTGTATGCCAGGCATTGTGCTAAGTACTGAAGATACAAAGAAAAGTAAAAGTGCCTATACTCAAGGATCTCACGATCTAATGGAGTAGAGAATACACAAACAAATACAAACAAGCTCTGTACAGGATACAAGGGGAATAATTCACAGAGAGAAAGCACTAGAATTGAGAAATAGGAAAATGCTTCCTAGAAGTTGGGATTTTAGCTGGGATTTGAAGGAAGTTGAGGAATCCAGGAGGCAAAGTCAATGAGAGACAGCATTCCAAACATGGAGGATAGCCAGTGAAAATGCCTAGAGTCAGGAGATGGACTGTCAGGAATACACATGGTTGGCTATGGTGGGGGTGGGGGGAGAAGAGGGGAGAGTCAGGAAGAAGCCTGGAAAGAAGGTGCTGTTGAGTCTTCTGTATTAATGTCTTTTGCATGGAGGAAATAAATAGCTGTTCTGTATTTGATTTGTAATGTATACTTTTCTACTCCTCACTTTAGGGTGGACCCTAGTCATGATAAAACAAGCTTTAAGAAATTTTCCACAAAAAAAAAAAAAGCCAGGCAGTGCAAGAGCCTCATCTCCTTCTCTAGAAGATTAGGATCTGTGGCATTAAACCTACTTGCTATGGTCTACAGATGAAAAGAATCCCTTGGTGGGAGAGGGAGAGCATCCTAACCCTCTGGAACCAGTCAAGATTATTATTGTTATTTGTACACATATGAGGAAACTGAGACAGAGATTAGGTAATTTGCCCAAGGTCACACAACTAGTAAATATCTGAGGCCAAATTTGAATTCAGATCCTTCTGATTCCAGGTCCAGCCATCAATTCAGTGGGCCATCTAGCTGGAAGGGACATTAGATGCTTGTAGTCTAAGTCCTTCATTTTAGAGATGAGGAAACTGAGACCCCAAAAAATAAAGTGATTTGCCCAAGCATCATACAGATTCTAAGTAAGAGGGCTGAGATCTGAACCTAAGTGACCTGATTCCAATATCCAGTGCTTTTTTCCACTGCACCATGGTTCAGTAGTGAAAGACACATCACAATATAATCACTAGAAACTGCTTATTAAGGCAAGTATTGTTATCGAATATTTTGGATGGATTTTTCCCAATAAATTAAAAAAAACAAAAACAAAAGAATGTTTATAGTTAAACACTCAATCAACCATGGAATTCAATTAACCAGACTCCATTCATCCATTCATGATTGCTAAACATCCAAGTTAATTGGTTTTGCTGTCTTTCCTATGATATAATTGCATATCTTCTCTGTAGTCTTTGCCCCCTGACTTTTAAAGTATAACATTTCTAGTTTTGCTAGGTAATATCACTTTGTGACTAATAGCATCTCTGCTGTTGTAAAAATCAGCCTCTGCTAAATTTGCCCGCATGCTGGCATGATTCCCTGATGACAAAATGGGACATAATAAATAACAATGTTTTAGAGCTCAACGTGCTTTTCCATGGAAAACTGTTCCACCAACCCAGCTAACCAACATCCCAGCAATCCACATCTCAGAGCATGGGACTGGTATAAATGTAATTACCATGGCTAATTGTGTTCTGGTGAAATGTCACTTAGACAACTCATTAATACATCATTCCAATCACCAATACCATCAAGTGCTCTTCCTGCAGGTTGTATATTGGCTCTGCTATGTTGTTTATGACCTCTCCATCAATGTTTCTGCCCTCTTTCTTGTGGAAAAAAAGTTAATTAGTATATTATGAAGTAGTCTGTTTTTCTATAGTTCTTGTCAAAAATTAAAGGAACAATCCAACCAGGTATACTCTCTTTTTACATACATTTGCAAGATCAGTTTGAGATAACTGTCCAAAACAGTGACCTGTAAATAGAAATGAGAAAGTGTGTTTGATGAAAAAAAGTGATTCAAATAAATTAAAGAGACAGAGGAATGTTGTCTCTGGCTTTTCTATGTTAGCATTTTGTAAGAAATTTAAAAAAAAACTATGCATAAGAATGATCATGCTGGAAATTTTACCTGATTCATATGGATTGTTTCTCTAGCTTATGGTTTGACCCAGTAAAATTAATCCTGATGGAGATTAGATCATTTAGGGGGAAACCCCTATATATATATATACAGTAGATTTTTTAAATACACCAACTATTTCTCCCTTGCTCTCCTACGTTTCTGAAATTGAATTTTTCCAGCAGCATCATCAACAACTGATATTGGAATGAGGAAAAAGATATCATAATCATCTTCATCATCCTCTTCACAGACACCTCACTGGTTAATACCTCACAGCTGCAACTACAGACAGGTACTCAAGTCTCTGAATATACTGAATTGTATATCTTTGGTACCATGCAAGAAATACATGTGTCTGGCTTATATTGTTCTCCATTTTAAGGGTTTCTTTTAATTTTGGAGCAAAGAATGAAAAGCAAAATGTTTAAGCCAGCACATTCAGGGCCATGGTTTCAACTATTCCAGTGAGTTCTCCAATTGGCAAGGACCTCATTACAGCAAACTCAGGAACAGTTTCAGGCTGGAGTGCATCCTGCAGCCCCAGGCTCAGGATTATTGAAATACATAATCACACCCCTCCAAGAAGGATTGACAGAAATCTTTACAATTACCTCAGGCCATTAAGCTTCCTTAGGAAGAATCTACTGGTTTCTCAAGAAAAGAGGTGGATCAGTCCTCTACCATGAAAACTTCCACCACAAAGTCTCATTGGATTAAGACCAGACAATCTTATTGTGGCCAGATTACTTCAAGTGTCTATTGGCTGAAAAGATGAGATAACATATGTCAAGAGCTTTGCAAACAAAGTACTATGTAAATGCGAGCTGCTGATCATCATCATTACTCTATTGCTAATATTTTTTACTGAGAAATAAAAAAAGATTTGAAAATTCCAACTTAATTTGCAAACTACCCACGCAGACTGGTGACCAGGAGACTCTGAATGAGTTTAAGAAGCAGCAAATGAAGAACTGTCAGAGAAAAAGATGAGGGCAAGCAGCAGACTTGTGGAACACCTTCCCTGATACTAAGAGCAGTGAGTCATCTCTCCCTCCTCAAATTTTCCTCAAGTATTTGTCTGGATCTCTCCTTTGGTGCTATCACATTCTACTTTGCAAGATACTTATTTGTGAAGGCATCTGCATATGTTTTATCCCTCTCTCCTCATTATATGATAAGGTGATTGAATAAAAGGACTGTATTTCTTTATTTTTTAATCATTCTTAATGAAAATCTAAGATGATTGATACTGATATAGTGGTGTAAGGTTTATATAGTGTTTTCTTCACAATATTGTTATGTAGGAAGTGAACATGTTATCCATTGCAATGAGAGAAATTATATTAATAATCAATTATTGAATTAAGACTAAGGTCTTTCCCCTTTCTATTTCCTCATTCAGAAATCAGCCCCTTGTAGGTTATTCAACCAGCATTTGAAGGACATTGTTGATAATGAGATTGAATTAACTTTCTCCTCAATCTTGTTCAGACCCCAGGCAAGAAGGGAAGCCAATTGTGTTCTACTCAGGCTTGGGTGAGGATAGATCCTTTATCTAGATTGGTTAGGGCTGGTCTGGGTAGAAATAAGTAAGAGTGATATAATCAGTCAAGTCTCCCAGCTCTTCATTACTATAGGTCCGCCTCTCATTATAACATTTATTTTCTCATTAATTGTTAACCAATCAGAGTTGATTGCCATCTGTCAGGAACACCTATGCTTCCAAGGGCATATAAGCATCAATAGGTTGCCATGATCTATCTTTGGTTTATGAGAGACAGCCAAATGACCAATCCTTTTATTAATTATTTGCTAGTCATAATTAATAAAATGATTAATTACCCAGAAATTATGTCTCTTAAACTTTGCATACATCATACCACTTTATAGATGAGACTGAGTAAGGTTAACTGACTTGCTCAAAGCTAGATAATTAAGTATGAGAACAAGTATCCAAACTGAGGAAAAACCAGGTTTAATTTTCCCTAAAACTAGAAAGGAATTCATAGGCTATCTTCTTGCCATCCTTTTAGCCACTGTACCCTCCAGACCACCATGATTCCCAAAATCATGCCTGAGGGACTCTATAGAAAAAGTTTTGGAACTCCTACACTGTGGCCTATACTGTCATGACTGGTGAGTAAGCACATAGCTAAATAGCCCACTATATTTAGCTAGGCCCATCCATGCTTCAAATCTTACCCAGCCATTCATTCTTGATACCTTATTGCCATCCACCCAGCTAGAGCACCCTAAACCATTGGACTTCCAAAGACCATGATGTTGGGGATTTAAGTTATTCATATTTGGAACTCTTGCCCCATAGCCTGCTCCTAATGGGTGAATGTGTAAGAACACAAACTTTCATTGCCTTGGTATATCTAGCTAACTTTAGTTATGCTTCACATCTGACCCAGTCATCTATACTGACCATCTTATTGCCAGAAGCAGATAGATAGCACAGTTTATAAAATGGTAGGCTTAGAGTCAGGATGACCTGAGTTCAAATCTAGTCTCAGACACTTATTAGCTATGTGACTTTGGACAAGTCTGTCTACCTCCATTTTATCATCTGTAAAATGGGGATAATAATAGTATCTACCTCCCAGCATTGTTATAAAGATCAAATGAGATAATAATTGTAAAACATTTAGCACAGTGCTTGCATATAGCAACTGCTAAATAAATATTGTTTATTATTATTGTGAGCTATCATTATTATGAGGATCAAATGAGGTAATAATAGTAAAGCACTTACTTAGCAAAGTGCCCAGCAAAGAGTTGAGGATTAATAAATGCTTGTTTCCTTTCTTCTATCCAGCTACCCTACTGCTAAAAAAGTACAATTGGGAAACCCAATTGCTCCCCAATTCCCCTCATCTAGCTCTGGAAATTGTAATCACATCAAGACTGTCATTGCTACTGAAACAGTCATGTCAATCAACATGTATACTTATACATTCTGATATTTTAAAAAGTTAGAACTGATTGGGTCCTGGTTACTAGGTTGGAACCTATTGCTCATAGAATCTGGAGATGGTTTCACTCATCATTTCTGTAACTTTCCAGACCAAAACTGCCTTCTCTAGTGACAGCTTCCCTATGTATATATTGTCTCCTTCATGAAAATATAAGCTTCTAGAGGGCAGGGACTGTCTGCTTTTGCATATGTATCTTAAGCACATAACATATTACTTAAAACATAGTTCACACTTAATAAATGTTCTTTCACTTATTCATTCATATCATCAAACTTGAGAATAGTTCCAGGCAGATCTCCAAATCCTAGTATTCTTTTTACTATTACATCTCCTCAGCATAGTACCTTTTACACGGTAGGTATTCAATAAAGATTTGATGAATTTATTGTTTTAAAGAGTTAAAAAAGGAATTTGTTTTGAGAACTAAGATTCAGCGACAACTGAAGGGTCTAGGGTACAAGAAAAGAGCAATTTGGAAGACAGAAAAGTAGAGATACCACAAAATATTTGAAGGTTTTAAGACAGATAATAAAGAAGGAAGTAAGGATGGGCATAGAAGCTTCTTGTAGACATCTGTGCTAAGCTGTGTACAAGAAAGACTAGGAGTCTAGGAAGATTCTAAGTTCAATAGCATCCAGTCAAGTGAGGAGGACCTGGTAAGGTTAATACTTTTTTAAATATCAAAATATTTGAATACATAAAAACCATGCAGAGTCTCTGTTCTGGGCTCTGCCTGACTCAGGCCATACCACTGGTAGTTTATGTTCAATCCTGAAACAAAATGCCTACTTGTAAGTCAGTCAGTAGTTAACAAAAGAGAGATTTATTTAGACATATAAAGAAAGGGATATTCAGCAAGGATAAGCTTTGAGGACACTTCAAACTGATTCAGCTGAGCTAAGCTTATTTTTCTGAGTTGCTCATTATGATCCACCAGTCAAGCGTCAAAGAGTCCCTCTTTGTATTCAGGCAACCATTAAGTGATATCACAGCCTGAACCTTTAGCCCCCTAAGGAGTCTTTCAATACCTTGTTTAAAAAAAATTTAACTTGCATAAAAGGAGGGGTAAGACTATTGCTCCTATCACAGCCTGTCAAAACAAAATGGCTATGTCACCCAAGTAGCCTTATTTCAGTCATCAGCTTCAATTGACACAAAGTGTCTCTACAATTTCAACCCTTTACTCAAGTTTGTTCTATGAGTTAGTACCCCTGATAAACCAGACTTTCCCTTTACATATTAGACATTGGACTTTGTAGACTTCAGACACCCCCTATAACCTTGTTCCTTCTCTCACAGAGTGATCTCCCCATTTCCCAAAAATGACTAAGCTCCCTGATACCACTTAGTCTCTGTCCTGTACCAACACCCAACAACTGCCCTAATTCCCACTTTAGAACACTCTCCCAGCTCTGCTGCCTGCTACCTCCATGACCTTAACCAAGTCACTTATCCTCTATAGGCTTTCATTTTCTCATTTGCAATATTAGAGGGTTGGACTAAATGGAAATCTCATCCAGCTCTAAAGCTGTGATCCTATGTAGGTGAAAGCTCTTGTGCCAAAGAGTAAAGACTTCCACATAAAACTCTGCCTATATTGACTCTGCTCCAGTTGCTGCCACATCACTAGACAGAACCTTGTTATGCCAATTAACCTTTCACATCATAGCTTTCAGGATACAGTTTTGTAGATCCCTAGTGCCAGTAATCTTGCCAGGGGCTTCAGTGAAGCTGAGAACAAGGATTTTAATCAGCACTACAGCAAGGGACAGCACCAAACTCTGTTCAACAGAGCTATGTTGCAAGATACTTTTAGGGCATAACACAGTGGTATGTAAAAGATTTAAGAGTGGATCTTAATGTTGATTAACAACAAAATATCTACTGTTACAGACTTATAGAAATTTCCTTTTGTTTTTGGAGTGTGGCTCAGACCTAGGAGAGTCCCTGGGGTTTATGAAGGCCATGGCTTCATGATTGGTATTCCTGAGAATATTTCCTGATGTGAAGATACCCTCAGAACCCCAATACTTGGGAAAGCACTCAGAGAGGCCTATGGTTGTCTGTATTTTCCCTTTCCTGGTATCTTGTTTGTTGTAGCCACAAATGATATACCACAATATCTGGAGATAGCCTTGTTCTCTTAGGTAAGTTGGTTGAAAGATAAAGCCTTTTTGAGATATCCTAGGAATGATCCCTGACATAAAATCTGTCTGAGGCTCTGCCATGGTATTTTGAGAACTCCTGAAAAGAGCATGAGTTCCTTAATATGTCAGAATGAGTGGATCTGGGCCACTGGTGTTTCCAACAAAAAACAGTCCACAGACTAAGCAACATGTTACTCAAAAATTCATCTCAAGAGTAACCTATTCTTGTATTTCCTATCTAGTTTCATAGTCATCCTGACACTGACTACCTTCAGTTCTCTTTTTCACCTACCCTGCACAGGCTGGTTGTTTGTTTTTGGCATCAAACTTATAATTATATCATCTTAGACTTTGACAATTAGCTATGTTCATCATCTAACAAAATCTACCACATGCCTCAGATCTTATCCTTCCACCTTTCTCTACCTTCCCTCTTCTTGGGCAGAATCCCAGTATCATTTTACAATAGCGAGTTTGTCTCCTCCAAAGATTCAGCTCTATATCACAAATCTGTGTGGAAAACACTACGTAAACCTTAAAGCACTTCAACTCTCTCCTCTTCTCTTGAGGCCAGACCTCAGACTAGATTCTACTCAAATAAGATTCAGCTGCCCTCTACTGGTTTCTGTGTTTACTGAAACCTGGTTAATCTCTTGCTTTCTGTCATCCTCTGATTGGTTTCAGACATCAGGTTCCCTTCAAATACAATTCAGGTGTAGAATTCAGAAAAGTTGTCAAGTTCAAGGTTCAAATAACAAAGCAGTTTAAAACAATGATATGGGAGAGGGGAACCAGAAACAGGGCTGCCATAAAGAAACAGGAAAGGAAGGAAAAAAAGGTTCATTTTTGAAATGTGCAGAAAAGAACAGAAGGAATCACAGATAAGGAGGACAGCTTTGAAAGTAACATATTTAATTTATTATTTACTTAAAAAGAAAAGCAAGCTCTACATAATAGAAATTCTCAATTTCATTTACAACCCTCTCTGCTCTACTGTGCATATGGAAGTGCTCATTTTAGTTGTTAAGTTCAGAATTTTTTAAATGAGAAAACCTTTTTAAAAAGATCTTCACTTCACTCCTGTTTCTCTTTTGTTTCAAGCTTCCAAATTCCTCTTCACTTTATATTTTGAACCTTAAAATCAATCTATATTGTGCTTTACTGCAGTTATCTATATGTACAGTCTACCTAAGGGTTTCCAATGCAATTTATCCAATTAAGTGGAAATTTACTCACAAGATTCTTTTTCCACCTCACTTTTAATACTGCTACGTATTTCTACAAGTAGAGTAGAAAACATAATTGAAGACACTGGTGACAAAAATGATAGTGAGAAGTACCATTTTAAAGTCAAAACACCTCAGTTCAGGTCTTGGCTATGTCTCTTACTACCTATGTAACCTTGAGCAACTCACTTAACTTCTTTAAGCCTCAGTTTCCTTATCTGCAAAAAGATAGACTTCTTATCAATATGGCTGCCTGAATCAGCCCCCTACCTCTACACTAGCAAAACATAAAAATAGCAACAGATCAAATAATGATTAAAAATCCAATAAGCAAATATAGTAAGTGATTTCTTCTATCCTAGAAACGCACCCAAAGTCAGCCAGAAACTCATGGCCAGTAGGCAATGAGCCCCACCGTAAAAGCCTATGCCCTTAC
Organism: Vombatus ursinus; assembly: GCF_900497805.2. Classification (NCBI taxonomy): domain Eukaryota; kingdom Metazoa; phylum Chordata; class Mammalia; order Diprotodontia; family Vombatidae; genus Vombatus; species Vombatus ursinus. The sequence continues at coordinate 28,215,428 of NW_020954594.1, read as the reverse complement.
TCAAGCAAACAAGCCAATGGTCTCTTAGTGCACCAGAAATTGACCAGAGACACTTGCAGCCTGCAAAGCTCTATATCTGGAGGAAGCAAGAGCAGATGGCTCCTCTGAGAAAGGTCCAGTGGTCAGACACTGACACTATGGAACTTGGAAGTGACCCAGAGTGGAAGTAGTCAGGTGTGACAGTGGGTATTTGGCACTGCTCAGACCATGAAATCAAGGCCCATGGGATCCCAGGCCCCTAGAACTCTGTCCTTCAACTCCATCAAGGACCTTGAAGAACAATTACTCTAAACCTCAAAGTCAGGCATATCTTGTTTGATTGTACTTCACTTTTTTGTGTTATGTAGATAATCATGTTTTTTTTTCATTTTTTACAAATTAGAGGTTTTTGGTAACCCTGTATCACAAATCTATTGGCACTATTTTTCCAAGAGCATGTGCTCACATCATGTCTCTGTGTCATATTTTGGCAATTCTCACAATATTTAAAACTTTTTCATTATTATCATATCTGTTACAGTGATCTCTGATCAATGATCTTTGGTGTCATTATTATAATTGTTTTGGGGCTCCATGAGCCATACCCATACAAGACAGCAAATTTAATAAATGTTGTGTATGTGTAATGACTGCTCCACTGACCATCCCTACCTAGTCTCTCCCTCTTCTTGCATCTCCCTATTCCTTGAGACAAAATAATATCAAAATTAGGACAATCAATAACCCTACAATGGCCTCTAAGTATTCAAGTGAAAGGAAGAGTCAATTGATTGCAATAAACTTTACTGTTTTCTTATTTTAAGAAATTTCTACAAGTCACCCCAATTTTCAGCAACCACCACCTTGATCAATCAGCAGTCATCAACACAGAGACAAGACTGTCCAATAGGAAAAAGATTATGACTTGCTGAAGACTTAGAAGATGGTTAGCATTCTTTTTAGCAATAAAGTATTTTTAATTAAATTATATGCATTTTAGGCATAATACTATTGCACATTTAATAGATTGCTGCATAGTGTAAACATAATTTTTATATGCACTAGAAAACTAAAAAATTCCTGGAGCTTGCTTTATTGCAATATTCATTTTATTTCAGTGGTCTGGTAATGAATCCACAACATTTCTGAGGTCTGTCTATAGACAAAGGAATCTAACCCTGGAAGGTACAGGTCAGCATAGTAACTCCAATGACCTAGGACAAAAGTAAGCAGAGACAATCACCTCATATAAAGCACACAAAATGACAAAGCCTGGCACGAAACCCAGATTAAGGAATCAAAGCTAAAGAGATGCATAAACACAAGAAGATACAATCTACTTAAAATTTTTAATAGAGGTGGAGCCAAGATAGCAGAGAAAAGGCAGGGACTCCTCTGAGCTCTCCCCAAAACCCCTCCAAGCAACTTTAAATAATGCTGCAAAACACATTCTGAAGTATCAGAACCCACAAAGGGATGGGATGAAACAATTTTCCCATCCATAGAAGGTCAGGTCTGTAGCACCAGGGTGAGAACAAAGTGCAGTCCAGTACATGCCAAGCCCAAGCAAACCAGCAGAAGGCCTTGGGGGCAACTGAGCCAGTGGTGGCAGCAGTGGTTTCCAGGCTTCTCGATCCACAGATGGTGAGAGAGTCAGACAATTGGTCAGAAGGAGATTATAAGGGTCCCTTTGATGGTACTGGGGGCAGGACTCTCTTGCATTGCCCTTAGAAGAAGCAAAAACTTACAGGTCCTCAGAATTATCTCAGAAAACAGCTGCACAAAAAACCTGAAGCTTTGGGCAGTGCCTTCTGTACTCCAGAAGCAGAGCCCCACTTTAGCAAAGAGTTAAAAGTCAAGAAACAGATTGGAAAAATGAGTAAACAGCAGAAAAAGATTCTGACTATAGAAAATTACTATGGTGACAGGGAAGATCAAAATGCAAACTCAGAAAAAAGACAACAAAGTCAAAACTGCTATATCCAAAGCCTCAAAGAAAAATATTAATTGGTTACAGGCCCTGGAAGATCTCAAAAATGATTTTAAAAATCAAACAGGAGAGGTAGAGGAAAAATTTGGAAGAGAAATGAGAGTCATGCAAGAAAATCATGAAGAAAGTCAATAGCTTGGTAAAGAAGACACAAAAAAAAAAAATACTGAAGAAAATAGCACCTGAAAAAACAGAATGACCAAATAGTAAAAGAAGCACAAAAACTCAATGAAGAAAAGAATGCCTTAAAAAGCAGAATTGGTCAACTGGAAAAAGATACACAAAAATCCCTTTTAAAAAAGCAGAAATTGGCCAGATGGAAAAAAAGATTATACCAAAAAAAAAATCACTGAAGAAATGAACTTCTTAAAAAATAGAGTTTGTTAAATGGAAAAGAATGTACAAAAGTTTCCTGAAGAAAATAATTCTTTAAAAAATAGAATTGGGCAAGCAGAAGCTAATAACTTTGTTTTTTTTTAATTTATTTATTTTGAGTTATCAACAATCACTTCCATAAGCTTTTGAGTTTTAAATTTTTCTCCCCCTCCTTTTCCACCTCCCTCCCCAAGATAGCATGAAATCTGATATAGGCTATACATATAATTCATATTAAACATATTTTCACATTAGTGATGTTGTAACTAAGAATTAGAATCAATAGGAGGAACCACCAGAAAGAGGAAACAAAACACAACAGAAGAAATAAATAGCAAATGTATGCTTTGATCTGCATTCAAACTCCACAGTTCGTTCTTCTTTGTGGATAGCATTTTCTATCATGAGGCCTTTGGAGATGTCTTAGATCCTTATATTGTCATTGCACAATGTAGCTGTTACTATGTACAATGTTCTCCTGGTTCTTCTCACTTCATTCAGCATCGGACCATATAAGTTCAGGTTTTTCTGAAGTCAGCTTGTTCATCATTTCTTATAGCACAATAGTATTCCATTATATTCATACACCACAACTTGTTCAGCCATTCCCCAAATGATGGGCATCCTCTCAATTTCCAATTCTTTGCCACCACAAAAAGAGCTGCTATAAATATTTTTATACATGTGGGTCCTTTTCCCATTTGTATGATCTCTCTGGGATACAGCCCTAGAAGTGCTGTTGCTGGGTCAAAGGTACGTACATTTTTATAGCCCTTTGGGCATAGTTTCAAATTGTTCTCCAAGATGGTTGGATCATGACTCCACCAAGAATGCATTAGTGTTCCAATTTTCCCACATCTTCTCTAACATTTATCATGTTCCTGTTTTGTCATGTTGGCCAATCTGATAGGTGTAGTGTGGTACCTCAGAGGTTTTTTGATTTGCATTTCTCTAATCAATAATGATTTAGAGCATTTTTTCATATGACTATAGATGGCTTTAATTTCTTCATCTGAGAACTGCCTGTTTACATCCTTTGACCATTTATCAATTGGGGAATGACTTATATTCTTATAAATTTGACTTAATTCCCTATATATTTTAGAAATGAGGCCCTTATCAGAGAAACTGGTTGTAAAAATTCTTTCCCAATTTTCTACTTGCAGAAGTTAATGATTTTGTGAGACATCAAGAAACAACAAAACAAAATCAAAGAATTTTTAAAAAAGAAAATATGAAATATCTCATTGGAAAAACAACTGACCTGAAAAATAGATTCAGGAGAGAGAATTTAAAATGATTGGACTACCTCAAAACCATAAGCAAAAAAAAAAAGCCAAGATATAATACTTCAAGAAATTATCAAGGAAAACTGCCCTGATACTCTAGAACCAGAGGGTAAAATAGAAATTGAAAGAATTCACCAATCACATATCCAGAAAAACTGATATTATATTATGATGGAGGTTGGGGGGAGAATTAGACCTTTAATGAAAACAGATAATTTCTAAATATTTCTGATTTAAAGACCAAAGCTGCATAGGAACTTCGAAATACAAATGCCAGTGTCAAGAAAAACATACGAAAATAAGTGTGAATGATTAATCATAAAAGACTGAACAAAGATAAACCATTGACATTGTATATGATGAGATGATTTATGTATTCCCCTCAGAATCCTTGTCAGGAGGAAATGATTTATTACACTATTTAGGAAAAATTATTGTACTGTTTAAATGCAACCTTATGTTATTAAAAGGTTATCCACAGGGGGCAACTAGGTGGCACAGTGGATAGAGCACCAGCCCAGGAGTCAGGAAAACCTGAGTTCAAATCTGCCCTCAGACAGCTTTGTGACTCTGGGCAAGTCACTTAACCCCAATTACCAAAAAAAAAAAAAGGTTATCCACACCTAAAATGTCACTTGACCCCAGTAACACACTAGGGAAAGCCAGATATGGCTCCAAGATATTTCCCCAGGCCCTGGATCTACCCAAAGCCTTCTTGTTATGGGTTACCTCACCCAGGAACATTTGATGGTCCACCCCAACCTTCTGTTTTGGGGTTACAGTTACTCATATCTATCTTAATCTACCTTGCTTTCAGGCTACCCTCTCAACAAAAAAAAAAAATGCTTAACTGCATACTTTGGCTATATGGGGATCCTGTGTGAGAAACCTTGATCAAAATCCTATATAATATAAATCTTAGAATCTTGGCAGAGAGAGAGCCAATCCTTTTCTGGCTTGCTCTCTTCTACCAAATGATGTAATAATTTTTTTTTCCTAAAATTATTTCAGATTTCAGGATCTGTTGTCATGAACAGCATTCTATGATCATCAAGGGTCATAGAATTTAATAAGACAGAATGTGAGAGTCGTTTTATTATGTTTTGATTATCTTTTAAAAAGAATGAAAATGGAGGAGGAAAAAGATACATGAGGTATGGGTAGGAGGGGGAGGAAAAGGGAAGAGAAAATTATCTCACATAATCAGGGTATATAAATAGAAGACCACACAAACAAGGAGGAAGGGGTGGCAAAAGGGAAATATTTGAACTTCACTCTCATCTGAACTGACATAAAGAGAAAAGAATACACACACATAGTTGGGTACAGAAATATATCTCACTCAACTGGGAAACAGGAAGGAAAAGGGAAGAAGGCTGAAGTAAAACAAACTCTAAGGAAGATGGATCTCAAAGAAAAATTTAAGGGGCAGCTAAGTGGCGCAGTGCATAGAGCTCCTGTCTTGGAGTCAGGAGGACCTGAATTCAAATCTGGCCTCAGACACTTGACACTTAACTAGCTTTGTGATCCTGGGCAAGTCACTTAACCCCAATTGCCTAACCAAAAAGCAATTTAAAAGAAATGAAAGAATAAGAACACTTGATAGATTTCAGAGAGAGAGAGAGAGAGACAGAAAGAGGCAGCAGAACAGAAACAGATTACACCAAACCAAAACTGTAACTGAGCACTCCCCTTCTCTCTCAGCAGTCTCTCCAACTTTATAAAGAGAAAGGAAATAAACAGAAAGAAAAGTATCAGAAAAAGGAAACTAGGAAAACATAATTAACAATGATTACTGCAAATGTCAATGAGTTAAACTCACTTTTAAAATGAAAGAATAGCAGAAAGGCTTAGAAAGCAGAATCCAAAAAATTGTTGTGTAAGAACACACTTGAAACATAAAGATGCACACAGAATTAAAATAAAGAGCTTTAGCAGAATCTAATTTATTTCAGTTGAAGCAAAAAAAAAAAGCAGGGGTAGTAATCATTATCTCAGACAAGGCAACAGCAAAAAATAGACAATAGAGACAACCAGGAAAACTACAATTCACTGAAAGACATAATATGTGATGAATTAAACTAAACATACATGCATCAAATGGTATAGCATCCAAATACTTAAATGAAGAGTTAAATAAGTTAAAGGGAGAAAAAGATGGCAAAACCATAATGGTGGGAGCATTTAATTTACTCCCTTTCAGACTGAAATCTGAAAAAAAAAAAGTTTAAGGACCTGAACAGAACTTTAGAAAAACTAGAAACGCAAACCAAAGCTAGACATGATAGACCCTTGGAGCTCATTAAATGGAAATAGAAAAGAATACACATATTTTTCAGTTATTCATGTCATTTTTACAAAAACTGATCATAGATTAGGACAAAAAAACCTCACAAATGCTGAAAAGCAGAAGCACTGACCACATCTTTTGTAGATCACAATGCAAGAAAAATATGTGCAATCAAAAGCCTTTTAAGCTAAGATTAAAAATAATTGGGAGAACAAATTTTAAAAAGGTTGAGATAAAGAATAAATAATAGAAATAATTGATAATTTCATTAAAGATAATTACAAGAATGAGACAACACACAAAATTTGGGGGATATGGCCAAAGCAGTTCTTAGGGGAAATTTTATCTCTAAATACTTTCATCAATAAAAAGGAGAAAGAGCAGATCGATAAATTGGGCATGATTCTTAAAGAAAAATATTCAATTAAATAACAAAATAAAAATCCTGAAAATAAACAAAGAAGTTATCAAATTTGAAAGCAATTGATAGATAAGAAGACGTAGAGGATCTATAATCTGAAATGATGGTAGAAACATCCACACTGAGGAAATCACAAATCATTGTAAATGATAAGTCACCAAGTACTATGATCCATTCCAGCTTTTCCCCATGTCATTCTGTTTAAGAAACAGAAACTCAGAAATGAGCTCAGCTGTACTCATAATTCAGATAAGCTGTACTAGCTAAAATGTGACCCTATAGTGTTCAGTGTTACCTACTATGACCTACCCCAAATGTGTGCCTAGGAGGTAAGAGTAAGATCATACTACACATTTGTCCACAAAATCTTCTCCATACATATTTCCACACATACCATAATGATTATGCAGGAAAAAAGCTACATGACACTTAGTGTTCCTAGATGCTATATTCATTCACATCTCTTAACTCTTGTTTTCTCTCACTCCCTACTTTAATATCACTGTAAGAAACATTTTCCTACAGTCACTCTTTTCTTTCATTCTGATTTATGCACTCCAAATACACACCCCAACAACTACCTCTCCTTCCACATTGCTACATTAATAAAACTCAGGTGAACTTTCAACCACCCAAATACATAACATGAACCAGCCTTCTAGATACAGCCTAATTGCTCTAAATATCCTTCATGGAATTGTAATCACCCATTTCCCTTTCTAGTCACCCCCCACAGTGGTGAAAAGGTAGAAAAGAAATATTCCATTCAAGTTGTGAAACCTGCACTGTTTTCCCTCTTAACCTCACCATATAATCTCTATCCAAAGCAGGTTCTGTTTCAGCTGGTGGTTAGTGTCTACACACTTCCTACAAGTTATGGGATCTTTCAGGTACTTGAAAGAAGAGAAAATTCTGGGCAAGATAACAAAAATAGGGTTTCTTGAGGTCATACTTACATTGCATTTTGAAAAGGACATTTGAAAAGGGAATTGCCCTGCTTTCTTTCATATTTGCCAGAGTCCAGCAAAAGAAGAATGCAGAGAGAAGCAGGGAGCTTTAGGGCATTTACATTCACTGACTAGGACCACCAAAGAGTGGCTATGACACCCAATAGCAAATGTGGAGAAAGACACTGGCCATATTTCTCAGGGCAGCTTCTGAGGTATAAGATGTCATATGTGATTAGCAGTTACTATGTTTGTTACTATATACTGTATACTAGAATATATAATAATAAAATAATAATAATAGTCAACATTTATATAGTGTCTACTATGTGCAGACTCCGTGACTATATGCTTTACAAATATTATCTCATTTGACCCTTACAACAACCCTGGGAGATAAGTGCTATAAGGAAACTGAGGCAAATGGAAATTAAGTGACTTTCCCAGGGTCACACAGCTGCTAAGTGTCTGAGGCCAGATTTGAACTCAGGTCTTCCTGACTCCAGGCTGATATTCTATCTACTACACCCTATGACCGCCCAAGTTATCATGAAACCCATTAGAGCTTTCAGCTGGTTCATTGTCCAGGAGAATAAGCCAAGAAAAGGGAGATGATTTCTACTTCCACTATGATTTTTATTCCGGGGAGATACTTGGAATGCTTCCCTGCAAAGATCTTTGGATGGCCTGAGGAAAAGCAGGCACAGAATGAATGAGTGGGCATGGTTGGAAAATTCAGTCTCTAGTATTAGTGGCTGTGGCTGTTTGAGAACTCAGTCTCATTTTCATAGTTGCACACCCCAAAACTAGCATAGTGCCTGGAATATAATACTTGATTAATATATGCTTGCTAATCAACTGAGTGATTGGTTGGTTGTGACTTACTCAAGCTGTGGAGGGTTTTTAACCCAAGACCTCATTTTTCTATTTTCTCTTTTGCTTCAGTAAACATATTCTAATCAATACACAAGTGAGCAATCCTTTCAAGGTCATATTAAAAGAGATTAAAATTCTGTGGGAAAGGGGGCTAGAGCTATTTGATAAATTGTTATTGTTAGAAACTAATCATTCCTTTAAACAAGGTAAAAATGTGGGGTGGCACTGAAGGGGTATGAAACTGGATAGATGCATGAACCAAGCATATCCTTACAGGTCCTATCCACACAAACACAGTTACTTAAGCTGATAACTCAGGAATTAGAGCACTATCTTGTGGCTTAAACAAATATAGCTGGGGTACTAGGTCCTGTTGGCAAATGTCTAGTGGAAGTGAACTGGTGCATCTCAAACTTGGAATGCCACCTGGTGGCTTGCACAAATATTGTACTGTGAGTAATTACTATCACCTCCCTTAATGACAATGGACCAATGGAAAGCAGTTACTTTTCTGTGGCATCACCTTTTCATTACATAAATATTCCAAAGAATAACATTATTTCTGGTCACCAGAATGTGCTGACCTTTAAACAGTTTAATTGGAAACATGGTTAACTAGAGGGGGGAATGGTTTTAGGTGGATTATAAATACATTAGAAACCCAACAAATATTCTCTCCCTCTTACTTCACCTTACCTTCTACTATATGGAGTCCTCTAAGCTGTTGAGTACAGCTTTGAACCAAATTTTATGATTTAATAATTAAGGAGGAAGAAAAAGACACACTCATTGGGTACATCCTATTCAATCAATACTGGGGTCAATCTATCATCAAAGTGAACTCCACACTGGTAGTTCCCTTACCACACTCATCACTCCCAGGGATCTGCAGTACTTATGCAAAAGATAAAAGGGGAACCAAACCCCATTATCACCACAGACCATTGTTTTCAATTGAATCCTTAAACCAAGATATCATTGATGAGCAGCACTCCAATGATGCCACCGAATGTTTTCTCTCAGCAACGTAGCCTGACATAATTTCTTTGTAACAATTGATGTTAGAAGTTCTCCAACTCCCTTGTTATATAAAGATTATGTAGTCAGCATTTACTCCTACAGAGAAAAGGGAAAAATTTTTTTTTCCCATCAGGAGAGGCCCTCAAGACTGATACTGAGTCACTTATCTTCATCAAGTCACTAACCTTCACCTCTTGCAAATGAGAGGTAAAATGGTTGTTGTATGCAAATATGATTTTTATGAGCCTCCCAGGCCTATGATAATGCTTTGAAGATATTCTTCCCTTCACTTGGTAGAATCTACAAGTAAATCACAGACTTTCAATGTAATTCTATTATTTGCGGGTTGGTGTCTTGAGGGCCCTTTCATCCCTATACTTCCAAGCTTTGCATGTAGCTGCTTAGGTCATAGTTATTCTAGTGAGTTTTCAAGCTCAGACACGTGAAATAGTTAGGAAGAATTCAAGCCAAATAGGCAGCAGTATAAAAATTAGCCAGCTGTGACTGTCATGGAGAGGGTCATCTCTCTAAGACCTAATTTGGAAAGCATAATAGCAGCTTTCTGGGAAGCCTATCTCTTCAAAACAATGATTGGTCACCTCTCCTACCTGGAACCTCAGACTGAAACAATGAGAGATTCTCTCTTCTCTTTTATTCTCATTCATTTTGTAAATAGCATGTTTAAATGCCATCATTCCAATTGGCAGAAGTGAAGTCAAACCAGTGAGAACACAGCCTCTCCCTCCACTATTAATGCCATTTCCCACCAATCTCCCAGCCTCCATTTGGCATAAATTATGATTCTAGGAACCTCATTGTTCAATCTCCTCCATTGTGTTTCTGTTCCAAACAGCTAAATCAGAATAATTGGGAAACCCACCCACTATCCATGTTGCCACAACAAGCTAAAAGTTCATTCATTATCAGAAAGAATTTGCTAGCATTGTCTGGGACTGGTAGAATTAGCCTTCCAGAGAGAGAAAGTATGTCTTTGAAGTCTTCTTTGAATGCATTCCTCTATTCTCCTATCCTTTTAAAAAAAACAGCCTTCCCCTTATTTATTTTTACAGAAGGCATATTTCAAAAGCATCTCACTCTAAAGATAGGCCATATTTATCATCAACAATATGTCCTTTTCACCAAGCAATCCCACCTACTTGCTACCTCATAATTATACCTCCTTCAATAGCCATAAGGCTATTCTTAGCCATAACTAGAAATTCTTTCACCTAGAGAAAAATAATTAAGCAAGCATTTAGGAGTGGGGGATGGCTGAAAGGACAATTGGACTATAGTTTCAATTGATTAAGGAAAAACTCATCCACTAATTTGACTAGTGTCCTGCAGAGGCTAAGGCAATAAGAATAGCCCTGAGAGAGGGAAAATGGTGAAAAGAGTCTTGAGGTAGAAGGCCAGAGCTGAACAAGGGAACAATAGTAATATGTCACTGCCCCAATGTTGACACTCTGGACTAATGCCCAAAACTCAACTTTAGTTATAGCCCTAATTCCTCCTAGTCTTGCCCCTTGCCTCCTGTTTCCTGCACCCATATCCATGCTCTAGGGTGCTTTTCTGGCCTTATTTCTACTCTCTAAATCCTACTTTTAAGGCTTAGTTCAAAGAGATAAAATTTCCTTGTCATAAACCCTTACCTAACTATTCCAGCCTCCATTGATCTCTCTCTTTCCTGACCACATATTGTACTTATCCCTATAATAAATTTGCAATGTAATTATATTATCCCTGGTTGTGTTCTCTAATTATTTCAGTTGTTACTCTTGATATTCCAACAAGATGATAGATTTTGGATAATATCATATTTCTTTGTATCCCACAGCATACAGCTACCACAAGGCTAAGCATGCAATGGGCCCTACATACATACTTGAAGGAAATTGAATTGAGCTTTCATTCACCCATGCCCTTAAAAGTCTAGGCATGAATGATGCAGGAAAAATGCAAAAATATTCCTCATATTTACCTTGAGAAATGACTCAGAGAAACATACTCAGATATAGAAAGGTGTATTTTCAAACCCAGGAGACCAACATTCACCAGGGACAATACAAAAGTGAAGAATCCCCTGCCATAAACTTTAGAGTTGCCTGTAGCTAGATCTAATGCTAAAACAGGGAAGCAAATTTAGTTGCATCAGACTAGGTAATTAATAATGAAAGCCAGGGTTTGGCACAGCTGTAATACAATGTGATAGAAAATATGTTAATCTCCTGATAGTTTCTCAAAAGTCAATGGAATTCTACTGTGGGGAAGGGTAAAGACTCTATGTGTCCTTTCATTATTCTTCAATCTCTTCCATCTCTGCTCTCATTGTGAAAGTATTTCTCCTCCCAAAAGTATAGAACATTTACCTTACAGGAGTGAAACAAAATTCAATGAGAGAAGCCAAAGTTAATAGTTACTCTTAAAACAAAACCATATTGGGAAAGAAGAAGGATAGATCAACTCCTCCAAGACAACTCTCCATAAAGATCTAGAAAATGCACCAGACTCAGTCTTTATTGGAAAATCCAAGAAAAGTCACAATAATAATTTTTCAAGCACAGTTTGATATATGGAGGTAGAAAGAGAAGTGTGCAGACAAACCAATACTGGAGCACCAATACCTCATGCATGGTGTGATAATGGATACCAACTAGAAACTCTGTCACTTGTTACATGATCCAGGGCAAACAGAAAGGGGACTTGCATTCAGATTCGGTGTTCCAAGGTAGGGTGTAGTAGAGGGCCCTAGACTGTGTACTAAGAGAGGAAAAAGTACAGAAGCAAGGAACAGCTGTATAACTGACCCCATGAATGGTATAGTGACATCTCAAGGCCTCTAATGCAATCTGAATACTGAAGAAATACTGGCAGAAATCCCAGTCCAAAGTGGAGCACACAGTTTTGTCACTATAAAGCTATGGAGCTTCCCAAGTAGCTGAGAGAGGCTGAGGCCAGCAGCAGTCTATTGGAATTTACAACCAGGGACATAACTACAGGATTATTGCTCAGAACCAAACTTCAGTCAAGAACTTACAGAACTCAAATCAGGAAGACAGTGATCAAACTTTGCTCCAAATCCTATGACTCAGAGCATGAAAAGCTTGCAGATTCCCAAACCAAACTATCCCTAATATCCTAAAGTAACAAAATACTCAATGCCACAAGAAAGTAGTAGTTGGATCCAAAAGCATACAAGTTCAGCCAAATATTCCTGCTGGAAGTAGACTGAGTTTAGCCCGAACAAAAAGTCCAAAGTCTAGAGGTAGGCTGGAAGAATGGCCAAAAGCAACAACAACAAAAATTCCACTATAAAGAACTATTGTGGTAAAAAGAAGGTCTAAGACACAAACACAAAAGAGAAGAATGACTCCAAAACATCTACAAGCAAAACCACAAAGAAAAATGCATTTGGGGCACCAGTCCAACCAGAATTCATAGTAGAACTAAAGTAAGAGCTTAAATAAAAGATTTTTTTAAGCTTTTATTTAGTATTTTATTTTCCCCATTTATATGTAAAAACAATTTTTAAAATACATTTTTGAAACTCTGAGTTCCAAATCTTCTCCCTTCCTCCCAGCTCCCTACTCCCCCCTCATTGAGAAGGCAAGCAATTCAATATAGGATATACAAGTGCAGTCATGAAAAACATAGCCATGTTGTGAAAAAAAAAAAAAACATAGACAAGGAAAAAAAACTCTAGAAAAATAAAGTTTAAAAAAAGTATACTTCAATCTGTATTCAGACAACATTAGTTCTAGGGGTCAGCTAGGTGGTAGAGTACATAGAGCTCTTGTCTTAGAGAAAGGAGGACCTGAGTTCAAATCCAGCCTCAGACAATTGACACTTACTAGGTGTATGACCCTGGACAAGTCACTTAACCCCAATTGCCTCACCAAAAAGCAAAAAAAAAAAACCAAAAAAAAAAACAAAACCAGAGAGCATCAGTTCTTTTCTCTAGGGATGGATAACATTTTTCATCATAAGTCCTTCAGAATCATCTTGGATCACAGTATTGCCGAGAACAGCTAAGTCATTCACAGTTGATCATCTTACAATATTGTTGTTACTTTGTACACAGTACATTTCACTTTGCATCAGCCCATGCAAGTCTTTCCAAGTTTTTCTGAGAGCACCCTGCTCATCATTTCTTACAGTCCAATAGTATTCCATCATAATCACACACCGCAACTTGTTCAGCCATTCCCCAGCTGATGGGCTTCCCCTCAACTTCTAATTCTTTACCCCCAGAAAAGAGCTGCTATAAATATTTTTGTTTATATATGCCATTTTCCTTTTTGTTTTTTATCTTTTGGGATACAGACCTAACAATGGTATTGCTAGGTCAAAAGGCATGCATGATTTTATAGCTCTTTGGGCATAATTCCAAATTGCTCTACAGAATTGTTGAATCAGATCACAACTCCACCAATAGTGAGTTAAAGTCTCATTTTTCCTGCATCCCCTCCACCATCTGTCATTTACCTTTTCTGCCCTATTAACCAATCTAATAGGTATGAGGTTGTACCTCAGAATTATTTTAATTTGCATTTCTCCAATTAATAGTGAGTTAGAGTATTTTTTCATATGGCTAGAGATAGCTTTGATTACTTCATCTGAAAACTGATCACATCTTTTGATCATTTATCAACTGGAGAATGGCTCTTATTTTTATTAATTTGACTCAGTTCTCTATATGTTTGAGAAATGAGGTCTTTATCAGAGAAACTTGCTTCAAAATTTTTTTTCAGTTACTATTGCTAATTGTATTTTTCTCTATCCTATCCCCCCACTTATCATATTCTCTCTCTCCTTTCACTCTGTCCCTCCTCAAAAGTGTTTTGCTTCTGACTACCCCCTCCCCCAATATGCCCTCTCTTCTATCACCCACCCCCTTCTCTTATCTCCTTCCCCTCCTACTTTACTATAGGGTAAGTAAGATAGATTTTTATACTCAATTGAGTGTTTATGTTATTCCTTCTTTGAGTCAATTCTGATGAGAGTAAGGTTCATACATCCCCTTCACATTCTCCCTCCTCCCCTCCACTGTAAAATTTTAGTTTTTTCAGGGGCAGCTAGGTGGTAAAGCACTAGCCCTAAAGTCAGGAGGACTGGAGTTCAAATCCAACCTCAGACCAAATACTTGACACTTACTAGCTGTGTGACCCTGGGCAAGTCACTTAACCCCAATTGCCAAAAAAAAAATTTAGTTTTTTCTTGCCTCTTTTATGTGAGATAACTTACCCCATTCTACCTCTCCCTTTCTCTTTTTTCCAGTACATTCTTTTCTCACCCTTTAATTTTATAGATACCATCCCTTCATATTCAACTCACACCTGTGCCCTCTGTCTATACATGTTCCTTCTAACTACCCTAATAATGAGAAAGGTCTTATGAGTTACAAATACCATCTTCCCATGTAGGAATGTAAACAGTTTAAATTTATTAAGTCCCTTATGATTTCCCTTTCTTGTTTACCTTTTTATGCTTCCCTTGATTCTTGTATTTGAAAGTCAATTTTTCTATTCAGTTCTGGTCTTTTTATCAAGAATGCTTGAAAGTGCTCTGTCTCATTAAATGTCCATTTTTCCCCAGAAGGATTATACTCAGTTTTGCTGAGTAGAGGATTCTTGGTTGTACTCCTAGCTCCTTTGCCCTCTGTAATATCATATTCCAAGTCCTCTAATCTTTTAATGTAGAAGCTGCTAAATCTTGTGTTATCCTGACTGCAATATGTGTTTCCTTGACCTAGGAACTCTGGAGTTCTATTATAATATTCCTGGGAGTTTTCATTTTGGGATGTCTTTCAGGAGATGATTGGTGGATTCTTTCCATTTCTATTTTACTCTCTGGTTCTAGAATATCAGGGCAGTTTTCCTTGATAATTTTCTGAAAGATCATATCTAGGCTTTTTTTTTGATCATGGTTTTTGAGTAGTTCAATAATTTGTAAATGATCTCTCCTGGATCTATTTTCCAGGTCAGTTGCTTTTACAATGAGATATTTCACATTGTCTTCTATTTTTTTCATTATTTTGGTTTTGTTTTATTGTTTCTTGAATTCTCACAAAGTCATTAGCTTCCATTTTCTCAATTCTAATTTTTAAGCAATTATTGTCTTCAGTGTGCTTTTGAACCTCCTTTTCCATTTGGCCAACTCTGCTTTTAAGGTATTCTTCTCCTCATTGGTTTTTTGGAGCTCTTTTACCATTTGGCCTAGTCTATTTTTTAAGGTGTTATTTTCTCCAGTATTTTTCTGTGTATGTTTCTTTTACCAAGCTGTTGACTCATTTTTCATTATTTTCTTGCATCACTCTTGTTCCTCTTCCCAATTTTTCCTTTACCTCTCTTACTTGATTTTCAAAATCCTTTTTGACTTCTTCCATGGCCTAAGACCAATTCATATTTTTCTTGGAGGCTTTGGATGTAGGAGCTTTGACTTTGTTGTCTTCTTCTGAGTGTATGTTTTGATCTTCCTTGTTATTATAGTAACTTTCAATAGAGGGGTTTTTTTTCCATTGTTTGCTCATTTCTCCAGCCTCTTAGTTGACTTTTAACTCTTTGTTAAAGTAGGGTAGTGTTTCCAGGGTAGAGGGCACACTGTCCCAAGCTTCGGGGATTTTGTGCTGCTGTTTTCAGAGGTACTTCTGGGAACCTGTACTCCTGGCCTGTGCTCTGGTCTATGAGTGACCACATGAACTCTTTTCTGCCCTGGAACTGTGAGGGGGGTCCCCACTCCATTGTAGCCACAAACTCTGCTATGTTAGTGCTCCTTCTCACCCTGAGACTGTCACCCAGGAGTAGGACCTGGATCTGAGTATGGGCAAAGCAACAAAGTCCTGCCTCAGTGCTAGTAAAAAGACCCCTACAATCTCCTCCTGACCAGTTGTTTAACCCCCTTACCATATGTGAACTAAGAGCTCTGGAAGCTGCCAGTGCTGCCTACAGATTCCAATTCAGTGGCTCCCAAGGTCTGCTTCTGATTTACTGGAGCTGGAGCTGTGCTGGCTTGGCCTGTGCTGGACTGCATTCCACTTTTACCCAGCTGCAACAGACCTTTCCTACTGACCTTATAAGTCTCTTTGGCATCTGTGGGTTGAGATGTCTGGAAACTGCCACTGCTGCCAGTGATTCAGTTGCCCTGAGGCCTTCTCTGGGTTTGCTGGGGTCTAGTCTGTGCCGGTGGGGCCTGCACTGCACTGTGTTCCTCTCTCACCCTGGTGCAACAGACCTTTCCTACTGACCTTCCAAATTGTCTTGGGCTGGAAAATTGTTTCACTCTGTCTTTTTGTAGGTTCTGCTGCTCTAGAATTTATTTAGAGTCATTTTTAAAGGTATTTGGAAGGGTTTGGGGAAAGCTCAGGCAAGTCCCTGCCTTTACTCCACCATCAGGTCTCTGCCTCCCCCCAAAAAGAAAAGTGATTTTTAAGAATAAAATAAGACTATCAAAGGAATGGCAAAAGAAATTAAGACTATGGAAGAAAAAATGGAAAGAAAATTAAGAGCATGGAACATTAACTGCTCTATAAATAAGAAAACATAGATTGTAACACAATAGTAACAAAAGACTTTAATATCCCACAGTTTTGGAAAAGTCTAACAGAAAGATAAACAGAAGGGAAAATGTAGAACAGAAAAATTGCTGGAAAAATTAGAGCTAAAATACTTACAGTATATACTAGATGGGACCACAAATGAAAGACACAGATTCAAATGGAGATGTAATAATGAAATCCTAAATAATTAATGGGTCAAAGAACAAATCATAGAAAAATTAATAACTACATGGAAGAAAATGATAATGATTAAACGTGCCAAAATTTCTGAGATGTAACTAAAGCAGTCCTCAGAGAATAAATCATATCACTATAAACATACACAAACAAAACAGAAAAAGAGAGAATTAATGAACTGAATATGCATCGAAAAAAATTAAAAGCCAACAAATAAATTGAGCTAAAATGAGAGCAAAAGAATAGATATTAAAAACTAGAGAGGAAATATGAATTGAAAACAAGGACTATAGAAATGATAAATAAAAAGTGGGGTTTTTTTAAACACTAACAAAATTGATAAATATTTAGCTAACATAATCATAAGGAAGAAGGCAGAAAATGAAATCAATAAAATATCATATGAGCAAGGTGAAATCACTACAAAACCAGAAGAAATAAAAAGAATAATCAGAACACAGTTATGCTAACAAAACTGAACACAAAAGAAATAGAGGAATATTTAAAATATAAAATATCCAAACTATCAGATGAACAGAGAAAGATCTTTAATAACCCAAATTCAGGGGGGAAAAATTGAATCAGATGTAAAGGAACTACCAAAGGAAAAAATTTCTGGTCCTGATGGATTCATAGAATTCTATCAAACTTTTAAGGAACAATTAATATTCATATTTCACAAACTATTCTCAAAAATTAAGAAAGTAGACTCTTTATGAATCAAATGTAGTCCTAATACTTTGATTACATAAAAGTAAGTGGAATTTGCACAAACAAAACAAATGCAGCTAAAATTAGAAGAGAAGGAAGTAAATATTTTTTTAAATCTTTGCTCCACTAACAAATATCTCATTTCTAATATATATAGAGAACTGATTCAAATTTATGAGAATAAGAGCCATGACTCTACTGATAACCAAAGTATATTAATTTTCAGAGGAAGAAATTCAATCTATCAATAACTTTTATAAATGTTGTAAATCACTATTAGAGAAGTATAAATTAAAAAACTCTGAGGTTACACCACACCCACCAGATTTCAAAGTTGACCAAAAAATAAAAACCATAAATTCTGAAGGGACTGTGGGAAAATAGGTACATTAATATACTGTTGGTAGAATTGTGAGCAGATCCAACCATTATAAAAAAAACATTAAAATATGTGTACCCTTTGATTCAGCAACGCCACTGGGTCTATACTTCATTATAGGTCTATACTTCACTAATTCAATGAGAAATTATTTGGAAAAAAAGAAAAATTTATCACAATGCCTAGAAAAAAGTAGGTGCTATATAAATGCTTATTCTCTCCCCTTCCCCCACCGTATGAATCACAGAAAGAGGAATAGGATCCATACGTACAAAAATATTGGCTTAGATTCTTATAATCTAGCCACTGCTTAGATTCTTAAAATCTAGCCATGGCTCAGATTCCTAAAATCTAGCCACTGCTGGGATTCTTATAGTCTAACCATGGCTCAGATTTTTAAAATCTAGCCAATAGCTTACTAATGTTTAGACTCCTTAAGAGTCTGCCCAATATGCAGATTCCTATAATCTAGCCACTGCTTACCCATGTTGAGACTCTTTGAGTCTGCCCAAAACGACGGACATTCTAATAAACCTTGTCTTTGGCTGAAAGAAGGCTTGAGTCGAATTCTTTCAGGCAGGAACCACATGTTGTGATTTTGGGAACCCAGCACCCCTGAATCCCTAACCCACGGTGGCCCATACGGGGAAACTGCCTAACCCCAAGTTCTCCAGCCATGACTGGAAGGTATGTAAACCTTCCCCCACCCCTCCTTTCTTGCTCTGCAGTTTTAGGGTTGCTCTCCAAGCATCAAGGCTTGGAGGTGCTTTTCTGGCAAACAGTTACGAGGCTTTCTTGTACGAGAACTGATGCTCTCAGGCTCTCAGTCCACTGGGTCAGTTTGAGGCCATGGACCTGGGTACACCTTCCACAGCATAGAGGACAAGGATGGATGCCCTATCCGGAAGTGTATCTGTTAATTCCCTCAGTGCTAGGGAATTGGGAAAAACTGCAGTTGCTTTTCGGTTCCCTGAGGCTCACTTACTCCCTTCCCTCCACACTTCTGAATTCTCCTTCATGGAGGTTACAGGGGAAAGTTAGAACAGCTAAAAATATCTTGGCATATTCTGGAGGTTTTGTGATTAATCATTAAGGAGTTTTGAAACACCTTTGATTTCACCCCTCCCCCCCAGAAAGGAGGGAGTGGGGAGAGGCAGCTACGGTGTGGGGCCCCCTGGTAATGGCCTTGGGCCCTAGGGCAACCTTTGCCTGGAAGCATCACCCAGGTTCAGCACATCCTGCTCAAGGTAATGAAGCTAGCCTCCAAACCTGGGTAAGCATGCTCTTTTAAAATTTAGTTTTAACTGTTAATGATGAGATGTTGATTCTCTGTGTAAAGTAATTTGGAAGGGCATTTAACAAAACTGAAGCCACCTGATTGTTAGTGGGTTTGTTTCAAGTTTCAAATTGGTGAACTTTCTGTATCAGTCATGTCAAGCAACTTTTGATAATTTGGTTACCTCTAAAATAATTTAGCTATTGTTGGTTATTGTTTTAATGTGTAAACTAGCCAAAAAGCTTATTTGGGTTATGTATGGCTTGCTGAAAATTTGCAAGTGTATAGAAATCTCTAATGATTGGCTTTTTACATTAGGATAAATTTAAGTTTGAGATGTAAATCCTGGAAAAGTTTTTCCTAAGCTGTGATTAGTAAAACTTGCTGTTTGAGGTAAAAGCTCATAGGATTTTATTTTGAGTCATCTGATGGATCATAATCCATCAATAATCAATAATCTACCATCTGAGAGAAATGCCACAAGCTACTCAGAGAAGGTGATACTGGTGGGAAGTCAGCATCGGGAAAAGCTGAGAGGACAATTTTAGCCTCAGTCTAAGATGGGATCCTCCTGGCTCAATTTCCCCATTATGTTCCTTTGAAAAGGAATGTTACCCACCTGGCTATTCCTGAGTCTGGCTATGAACTGGATTTGATACTGCATGGTTGGAAAACTGAATTATCTGAATCCAAATAGAGCTAAGGATGTTTTATGCTCTCATTTGGGTCCTAAATCTAGTTACTGTTTTATATCTGGGCCCTGCAGTCTTTTCTGTCAGATTTGTGTCTTCCAGACCACAGGCCATCCACCTACAGTTGGTGGCAAACAGCGACTACCAGCCAATGTCCCCCATCGTTCCAGGATGCAGCCTGTGCTCAGTTCCAGTCAACTTCCTCTTTGGGACCCCCTCGAGGAAGGGACAGCTCTACGCCCCTTGCCAGCAGGGAGCAGTTTCACAAGCTGAGACCTTCACCCCTTACCTCAAAAGAATCTGGGTTCCTATTTGTTTGAGGGAGGAATGATAGGGTTGGGATCTGGGCCCCAGAAAGGTAAAACCCTGAACTTTCCCACATGGCCACATCTGGCGTTCACCTGAGGCTATAATCCCATCAATTGGCCTTTCATTGTGGACCTCCCCATGGCCCCAGGCCACTTCTCCATTCTCCCTTGGCCATGTGGTCCAGGTCCCTGGAATTCTATTACCTCATAGACTACTTGGCCACTCCTAGATCCCTCCCATAGTCTTTCTGTATATAAGGTCCATCTTGACTCCATTAAGAGGCTTAGATTTTTATAATCCAGCCACAGTTTAGATTCTTAAAATCTAGCCACAGCTTAGATTCTTATAATCTAGCCACTGCTTACCCATGTTCAGACTCCTTAAGAGTGTGCCCAATATGATGAATGTTCTAATAAACCCTGTCTTTGGCTGAAAAAAAAAAAAGAAAATATTTATAGCAGTTTTTTTGTGTTGCTTAAGAATTTAAATTGGGTTATGGCATTGTCAATTGGGGAACGACTTAATAAGTTATGGTATACTTTGTAATGCAATGCTATTGTTCTATAAGAAATAATGAAGGGAACAGTTTCAGAAAAACATAGGATGACTTATTTGAACTAATGCAAAATGAGGAGGGTAGAACCAGAACAATTTATACAATAACAGCAATATTATGAAGACAACAACTTTGATTGACTTTGAAACTTTGATCGTAGTAATAATAGCCCATAGCTAACATTATTGTAGCACTTGCCAGGCACCATGCTAAGTGCTTTACAATTATTATCTCATTTGATCCTCATAACAACCCTGGGAGATACATGCTATTATTATCTTGATTTTACAAATGAGGAAACTGAAGCAGACAGAACTTAAATGATTTGCCTGGGATCACATAGTTAGTAATGTCTGAGGCCAGATTTTAACTCTGGTCTTTCCATCTCCAGGTCTAGTACTCCTTCTATCTACTGTGCTACCTACAGAGACCACAACTCCGATGAGCTGGCCATGTTTGAATGCAAAAGTATGCTTGCCAAAAAAACTGTTTTATGGACAACTCACACTGGGCAATGGTGATCAGAAGAAACAATACAAAGACACTCTCAAGGTCTCTATTAAACACTTCAGAACTGATTGTATGACATGGAAAATACTGGCACAGGACCACTTGTCCTGGCATGCCCACATCAGAGAAGGTGCTATGATATATGAGCAAAGCAGAATTGAAGTAGCTCAAAAGAAACACAAGATACGCGAATTTAGAGAATCCACCCCAAATGTTCACATGGCCTATTTGTGCCAGACCTGTAGCAGAACATTCTGAGCTCCTATTGGTCTGACCAGCCATAGTAGGATACACTGTAACTTTACTCTAGCATAGTGATGTCATTTCGATCCTCCTCGAGAAAAAAGGACAACAACCAACCAACCAACCAACCACCTACACGACGATGAAACACAATTCCAAAGGACTCAAGATGAAACAGATGACCCACTTTTGAGGTAATGGACTCAAAATACAGACTGAGACATATTGGGGGATGGAGGGGTTGGGGCAGGACATAACCCATGAGGGAATTTGTTTTCCTTGACTACGTATGTTTGTTATAGGGTTTTTTTCTCAATTGAAGGAGAGTAAGCAGAAGGGAAGGCATATGGATCTGAAAATATATATTTTTTTTACAAGACACCATATTACAAACTGACAACTAAACAACTTCATTTAACTTTTTTTTGTGAATTACCGAGGACGTGAAAATGAAAAAAAAAAATGACGGCCCCTACCCTCAAGGAACACACAATCCAAGAGGGGAGATGTGACTCAAATATGTTGAGAACACATATTTATGCATGTAGTTCTCTGGTTTCTGGACTGCATCTGTCTAGTATCCCTTATTCAGTGAAAACAATCTCAAAGCGAGCAAAGGACAGACAGAAGTAATATGGCTCTCAGCTTGAACTGTAATTGAAGAGACTGACAAGGAGGAGGGGAAAGGGACTGACAAGACACAAGAACACATAAGGGAAAGATTAAATTGGAAAGTGAAGGTTGAGGAAAACGTGAGGTGAAAATGAGTAAATGGCTGCAGAGTGAGATTTCTGCTATGTAAGCCCACTCCAGCCTTAGACTATGGACATTAAGGGTCCCTTTCCTCTCTCTGGCCTGCACACTGGCAGCAATTTGTGATTATGAGGTAGGGAGAACCAGTGGTTTGAGCTGGGAAAAGCCAGAGAGGAAGTTCCTCACATTCTCACCTAGCATTTCATTAAAGAAGAAAACTAGGTTTTGGCAAGGAGTTTCAGGGATTATCTGTTTCTAGGGTCAAGCCCTGAGCACCGTAGTCTGTTGTCTGTTTCCTTAGAAAATATTATGAATGATTAATATAATCTCCTACTCCTTTACTATGTGAAGATGAGAAGTTTGTGTTATACTAGTGAAATTTATGACTGGAATATGAACTTTCCATCCTGGGGGTGGGGAAGGATATAAGTTGGCTTGGTTGAGCCACAGAAATAGTGTGTGCTGCTAATGATGTCTCTTTTTAATATTTCACAGCTTGAAACTTTAAGTAAATTATTCTTGGATTTTACTTTGTTGTTATCATTCAGTTGTTTCAGTCAGGTCCAACTCTTCATGACCATATGTGGGGTTTCCTTAGCAAACATGCTAGAGTGGTTTGCCATTTCCTTCTCCAGCTCATTTTACAGATAAGGAGCTGAGGCAAACAGGGTTAAGTGACTTGCCCAGGATCACACAACTAGTAAGACTCTGAGGCCAGATTCAAACTCATAAAAATGAGTCTTCTTGACTCCAGGTCCAGCACTCTATCCACTGCTCCACCTAACTGTCTATATACTAGGAAGTCTTATCCAACAACTGCTTTAGTCAACTACATTTTAGGAATGCAAGGTTAGCAAACTACCAGCTTAGCAAACTTCATCTAATCAAGGTTATATAAGGTTTACAAACTTTACTAATCACAGTATCTTTTTGGCTGATGGTAGGGGAGGGGGCTGCAGGACAGATCACTCACTTATAGACTATCTGTAAGGTCCCCCTCCATTTGAGTCCCTGTGAATCTGCCAGCAACAACAATGAGATATAATGGTAGAGATGCAAGGGATGTGGATTCTCCATCACAGTACAGATCCTGCTGTACACCTGAGTGACCATTGTTTGTCTAGAAGACTGTAGGACAAGGAAATCACACATTTACATGCCCATAAGTAGTATACTGTCTGTCTAAAGATCATTTGATCACTTACATTCCTTCTTGGTACATCTTCACCCACAGTTCCCTAACAAGAAGCCAATAAGACCTGAGGAGAAATAGGAACAGCAGGCCACTTGTAGTGACTACATAGATCACCTGTTAGGTACACAAATAAGTATAATGTAAGGTAGAATTAATAAGTATTAAGAGATACAAATGTTCCAAGTAAACTTGGAGCTTGGAGAGAGAAAGAGAGAGAGAGAGAGAGAGAGAGAGAGTGATATTATATTAAGCTGAGAGATAGAGAAGATTCATAGAAAATGTGAAACTTGAGCTGTAGCCTAAAGGGGAAAAAATTATTTCACCAGGAATGAGGAGAAAGTGTGTTCTAGGAATGAAAGCTAGCCTGTGTGATTGTTTAGAGGTGGGGAAAAGGTGGCATGATGAGATTATGAAATGATAAGTAGTTCAATTTGGCTATAACATATAATGTGAAGTGGAATAATGTGAAAGAAAATAGAGAGGTATATTGGAGCCAGACTGTGGAGGGTAATATAAAGAAATTTATGTTTTATAATACAGAGAAATAGGGATACCCTAAAATGTATTGTTTAAAACAGTAACATGGTCAGGTCTGTTTATCAGGCAGATTTATTTGACAACTTTCTGAAAGAAGGTTTGAAAAGAGGAAAGATTGAAGGGGGAGGGATCATTTCACAGATTATTATGATAATTAAGGGAAGAAATCAACTATGATGGAAATAGTATGAGTGAAAAAAATTAAAGAAATTGTGGAAGTTAAAGCAACAGGAATTGGCAATTGATTGGATTAGAAGTGAGATTGGGGAAGGCAGAGTTGAGGATGACTTCCAGGGGAATGGGAGTATTGTAATGCCATCAACATACATAGGACTTTGAGAAGAGGGTCAGATTTAAGGGAGAAGATTAATTCTGTTTTGATCATGTTATATCAGGTACAGGTAGAAGATCCAGGTAGAGATATCCAGAAGGCCAAGCATTCAAAATGTGGGGCTAGAGTTCAACTGGAGATCAGAAAATAGAGATTTTTGGAATCAACTGCATTCTTCTTCCTCCTTGCACCTTCTCTCACATCCCCCTCCCACCCCTACTCCCCACCACCACATACTCTGTAATCCAGTGACACTGGCCTTGCTGTTCCTTGCACTAGACACTCCATCTCTCAACTTTGAACACTTTTACTACCTGATCTCCATGATTGGAAACTTTATGCCTAATCATTTCTGCCTCCTAACTTCCCTGGCCTCCTTCAAGACTCAGTCAAAATCTTACCTTCTTCAAGAAGCTATTCCAATACTCCTTAATGGCACTTTCTTCTGTTGATTTTCTCCAATTTATCTTTGATATTTATTGTTTGTAGATAGTCATTTGTATACTGAATCTCCTATCACATACCATGTTCCCTGAGAGCAGAGAAGCCTTTTACCTTTCTTTGTATTCTGTGTGCTTAACAGTGCCTATTATATAATACCTGCTTAATAAATGCCTGCTGACTGTCTGAGTTACTCAATGAAGGTATAGAAATGAATAGTATTTTCAAAGGAAAAACTATAGAGAAGGAAGAGAAGAGAGTCAAAAACAAAGCCTTGGGGGAGAGGGAGCTGAAAACTAACCAGGAGATGCAGGAAAGAACAATGCAATGGAAGCCAAGGAAGAAGTTGAGATGGAGTGGAGGGAACAATTTCAAACAATGTACAAAGGTGATAAGAATTTAGGATAAGTCATTGATTTAATGATTAAAGGTCATATATAACTTTAAAGAGAGAGCACCTTTAATAAAGTGATTGGGATAAAATCTAGATTGCAAGTAGGTGGTTAATGAGTTGAATTGAATAACAAAGTAAGTACGGCAAGTATATATTTCTTTTTCCAGAAGATTTTCATTGGAAAAAGAGAGATAATACATGATAACTTGATAGGATAGCAAGATTAAGGGTTTATTTTTTTTTCAGGATGTCAGAAAATTGTAAGTGTTTGTAAGCAGAATGGAAAGAGTCAGTAGAAAGAAAATATATGAGAGAGGGGAAATGATCAATGAAGCATGGACCCAGATGTAACAAAAGAAGATGAGATCAAGTATAAAACCTTTGTCCAATATTAACATAAGGAATGTTATAGCATCTGCTGCAACTAGAAAAAGGGGAGAGAATGGATGAGAACAAGGGGATGTTTTGAGATATATAGCAAAGGAGCTGAGAGAGTAAATATTGTATTGCCTAAAACTTCTCAGTGAAGTAGGGAGTAGCCAGTTATGGAGAGAAAAAAGATGAAGTTGGAGTTAAAGATGCAGAAAACCACTGGGGGGGGATTAGAGATTTAAAAAATTGTCTAATTAATAGAATCATAGATCTAGAACTGTAAGAAATCTTAGAGGTCAATCTAGTCTAACCCTTTCATTTTACAGATGAAAAGACTGAAAACAGAGAAGCTGCTCAAGGTCACACAGATCACACAGATACACAGGTAGTAGGTGTTAGAGGTAAAGTTAAATTGTGGAAAACTGTAATAGGCCTCATGAGCACAGTTTAGCAAATTTCTCCATCAGAGTCCTCACTGCCATCCTCACAGTCCTCACAGACATCATCTATGGAAGCAACTCCTGTGAAGAAAAGGTCAGTCATGCCCACCAATTATTCAATCAATTACTACTCAGAGCAGACAGACCAATTTAGTTGGAGCAAAAAGATACCCTGAAGGAGAAATGACCACCAAATGCCACCAAAATCCTTGGTAGTATCAAAGAGTTCAACATCAGAAATTGATATGATTTTACCAGTGGAAATGACATTAAAGAAAAAGCATTATTATCTGCTTTGTGGCTGTACCATAAGGACCATGGGACTTTTTCATCTGACTTGCAGCTGAAACCTTCCATTTCTGTGTTCTTCTCCATTAAAATGTGAGCTCCTTAAGAAGGGCAAATGGCTTGCTTTTCTACTTGTAGCCCCAGCATTTTGAGCATAGTGAGCATTTAATGAATTCTTTTTTCATTCATTAGCATTTATTGACTCAGAAAAAGTATATGATTGAAGAAACCCTGTGCTGGGAAGTAGCAGTGCAGGATCAGAAGGAAAAGAGAAAAAAAGATTCAGAGCAATTAATGATCAGTGTCTTATTCAAATGGCAAAGCACAGTATTAAGATTTGAAAGAGGTGGTACCTATATTCATTAGGGAAATTGGTCTATAATGGGTCAAATTTGGAACTATGCCCAAAGGGCTATAAAATTGTGCATACCCTTTGACTTAGCAATACCACTTTTAGGTCTGTATCCCAAAGAAATCATAAAAATGGTAAAAGGACCCATATGTGTGAAAATATTTATAGCAACTCTTTCTGTGGTGGCAAAGAATTGGAAATTGAGGGAGTATCCATCAACTGGGGAACAGCTGAACAAGTTATGGTATATGAATGTAATGTAGTACTGTTGTATTACAAGAAATGATGAGCAGGCAGACTTCAAAAAAGCCTGGAAAGACTTACATGAACTGATGCAGAGTGAAGTGAGCAGAACCAGGAGAACATTGTACACAGTAACAGCCACAATGTGAGATGACTGACTTTGATAGACTTGGTTCTTCACAGCAGTGCAAGAGTCGAAGACACCTCCAAAAGACTCACAATTGAAATTGCTATCCACATCCAGAGAAAGAACTTATGGAATATGACTGCAGATGGAAATATACTATTTGCTCTCCATTTCCTTTGTTGTTTTGTTTTATTGCTTCATTCTCATGGTTCCTCCCATTAATTCTAACTGTTCTTTACATCATGACTAATGGAAAAATATGCTTAATACGAAGTATAAGTACAGCCTATATCAGATTGCCTGCTGTCTTTGGGGTGGAGGAGAGGAGTGGGAGGGGGAGAAAATTTAATGCTCAAAATTTTATAAAAGTGAATGTTGAAAACTAAAAATAAATTAATTATCAAAAAAAAAAAGAAAGAAAGAGGTAGTATCACAGGAAAAGTAAGTGAAGGCAATTTCAAACTGGAATTTTTGATACAAGGACCTATTGACTCAAATTCACTTTGTTGGTATAGGATTCATTAGATACATAAAGTTTACCTCCCCTGAGAAGCTTTCCTTGATTCTCTCCACTTAATTCTGTTCTTTAGTTTCTTCTATTTCATTTTTGGTCACCCGGGATATACCAATGAACAGAATTAGCGAATGACTGACTATTCCCACTTCCTAAGTACAAGTCTCTCCTCCAAGTGAGACCAGGGACAGAAACAGGGACAAGGCCCTACCCCAGTGCAATTTCCAGCTTCTATGAAGATAGCAATAAAAGTAGCAACTACTGTCTAGGGTAGGAATCCAGAAGTGATTGGACTTTTCCTTTCCAGACCTACAGAGAAGCTCTCCCTAATAATGTTATTTTTATTCTTTGGGTGGTAGAGGTTTCTTTGTCTATTGCTGTGTCTCCTCAGGATTGCCTTCCCTACCTTAATGACTGTTTTGTTGAGACAAGCAAAAAGAAAACTGGATGTTGCACAGGAAAGCCCATATATTCTCCATTATTCACATTACTACAATGAATTGCTATATTACACACCTTTGCACTGGACATAAATCTTGTTTAAAAAAGAAAAAACCCTGCAGCTTCAGGAAGTTGGCAAGGGATACTATTTCAACATTGCACCCTGTGCCAAGCAGGTGTAGTCTGCAAATGAGGGATCCACATTGTTCTTCTTTTCCATTTGTTATGTGAACCATTCACCTGATAGCTTGGAAAATAAATGACCTAGGTCGATGATTCAAAGATTCTTTGCTGACTTTTCAGTGTAGAAACTCACAAAATGATCATAGGCTCATAGATTAAGAGCTGGAAGAGATCTAAGAGGTTATCTAGTCCAACCCTTTCATTTTGTAGACAAGGGTACTTAGGCTCAGAGTTTAGGTGGCTTGCCCAAGGTCATAGAGGTAGCATGTAAAAGAACCATGATTAGAGCCTTGCCAAGACAATTAGGATTATTGATTCCCTGTAAATCATTCTTTAACTCCTGCCTCTGAGTTTTAGGTATACCTCCTATCCACAATGCATCTATAGTTCCATTTACCACTTTGCCAAAGTCTTCTAAAACCTAGTTCAAAAGTTACTTCCCCAATGAGATCTTTCCTGATTGGTTCCATCTAGCTTCAGACAACCTAATTATTCTAGAATTCCCAAAGAATCTTCTCATGGCAGCTGTAATTAGACATATACAAGTTCCTGTATATAGAAGGTAATGTGGTATAATTGAAATGGAACTGGTCTTGGAAGAAGACATGAGTTAAAATCCTGCCTTACACATACTTACAATGTAAACCTAGGTGAGTCACTTTAACCCTCATTGCCACAAGGAGTTCTCTAAAACTATGCAGGTGTCAGCCTATAATCAGGAAAGAGAATTTACTCACAAGGAGCTCCCTACACAAAGAAAATCAGTCACTGGCCTGACAAAAAGTATCTCCAGTGATGCTGTCTAATCAGAATTGAGATAACCAGAAATCTCAAGTAACCAGATATATTGTTTTCATAGGAAGGAGAATAATAGGAAGGAATGTTGAAATTTCCAAGAGCAGAGGCTCAATTAAATTTTCTTCTTTTTTTGGAGGTAATCAGGGTTAAACAACTTGCCTAGGGTCACACACCAGTGAGCATCTGAGGCCAGATTTGAACTCAGGTCCTCCTGGCTGCAGGGCCAGTGCTCTATCCACTATAACACCTAGCTGTCCCTTCACTTAAACTTTCAAAACAAAAGAAAAAACCTCCAAATACTATTGTGGAAGAAGTACATTTCAGCCGTTAAGAATTATGTTGATTCAAAATTTTTCATGCTGTCAAAAGCCTCATTTATTACACAAGCCCTATCAGTCATATCTAACTTACTTAATGATCTTGCTTTTTTAAGGAAATACAACCTACATTAAAAAGGTAAACATAATCCAAACTTATTACATAAAGCACTAAAAATTTTAATGTTATACAAAGACAAGAATTAATGATGTCTTTTCAAAACATGAAAAAACTTCAACCACACCAGGAAATATGTGAAGAGAATGTTGTTAGGATGTTGTAACCCTATTGAGCACATCTTTAAGGATACAGAGATTAAAACTAATTTTTATAAATGTTGCATTTTCACAACTACAGGCAAGGTTTAACCCTCAATGAGTCACAGAATACTATTAATGAGATCATTTCCTATTCATTCCTTCATAAGACTGATTATTTCATAAGGTTGATTGACTAGGATATCAGCATGCTTGTATATGCTTCTTTACTAAGAAATATATATTTCCCATATATTTATTCTATCTTCCCAAAGACAGAGTCTGTTTTACTTCCTTTTTTCTCTCCCCTTTGCTATCTTGTACACAGTTACTGTATGTAGATAGTTTGGTCACAACTATAAGGAGAGACCATTCTTAGTTTATATTTCATCCTTCTATGTCATTACCTTCCATTTTCCAATCATCAATTTAATGATAAATCAGGAATGATGCTCCTGCTTGAGGTTAGCTCTTTTTCACTAATACTATCTTCCTAATCTGTCTTAACGGTCAGGAAAAAAGAAGAGGTGAATAAGAAATTTTGGAATATCTAAATCAATGATTTCTTCATGGCTAATTTTGTTATTTGTTTTTGTCTTTGTTTTGCTGAAAGAAATTAGACTGACACCTATTTGGCCCCATGAACACTTATAATTAACTCAAAAATTAGCCAAATTAGTAGAGGAGGGGAGTCGAAGTAGCTAAGTCAGCTCAAAGGCAGTGTCCTAAAGAAGATATAAAGATCAATAATTTAACAACCAAGAAGCATTACAACTAGTTTGCCACAGTAGTTTCTGGAGTCAACTCCCAGAAGGAATTCCTTAGACAGTAAACAATAAGTCAAGATGGACAAAGTGATCTTTTCCCATTGAACTACCGAACATGGGGATGTATTTAGCTATCTGAATATGTAGGTCTGCATGGTCTCCTGATTAGCACATAATGAAGATACTTGAAGGACACCTCTCTACACTCCAGCTTATTAAAAAGAATAAATGGTTCTTGACAATTTATTTTATTTTTAATTTATGGAATAAAACAAGCATCTCCATAACATAGCATAATAAAAAGATGATTGCACATGAAACTGATAATCTTTCATGTGTTGTTGCTATTCCTTTCAAATATATAATAAAGTTGTGTAAATTTCTCTCCCTCCACCTTAGAGATGGCTACCATTAGACACAAAAATGTATGTGTGTATGTGTGTGTATATATATGTAAAATCATCCTATACATATTTATCAGATCTTTCTCTGAATGCAGATAGCATTTTCCTTAATATGTCCTTTGTAGTTAATTTGGGTGTTAATAATAGTCAAAATGACTTATTCAAAATTGTTCTTACAACAATATTGCTGTTACTGTATACAATATTGTCTTGGTTCTGCTCATGTTACTCCTTATTATTTCCTGCAAGTCTATCCATGTTTTTCTTAGATCATCCATCTCATTATTTCTCACAGCACAGTAGTATTCCATCACAATCATATACTACAACTCATTCAGCCATTCCCCAATTGATGGACATCCCCTCAATTTCCAGTTCTTTGCCATCACAAAGAAAGCTACTATAAATATTTTGAAGCATATAGGTTCTTTTCCTTTTCCCCTACGCATCTTTGGAAATAGACCTAGTAGTGATATTGCTGGATCAAAGGGTATAGGTAGTTTAATAACTCATTGGGCAGAATTCCAGATTGCTCTCAAAAATGGCTGAATCAGTTCACAATTTGACCAACAATGAATTGCTGTCTGAATTTTTCCACATCCCCTTCAACATTTGTTGCTTTCCTCTTCAATCATTTTAGCCAATCTGATAGGTGTGAAATAATATCTCAAGGTTGTTTGAATTTGCATTTCTTTAATCAATAACGATTTAGAGCATTTTTTCATGTGACTATAAATTGTTTTGATTTCTTCATTGGAAAACTGCCTCTTCATATCATTTGACCATTTATCAATTGGGAAATGACACATATCCTTATAGATTTTACAAAGTTAATTATAAATTAATTACAAATTAATATTTTTGAAAACTAGAAAGGAAGCCAGAAAAAAAAGTTTTCGAGGAGATGAAAGAAGCAAAATCGAGGTCAGAATGATGACAAGTGGGGATTATGACTTACAGGGGAAAGGTAGAAAAAAGAAACTTAACCATTGAAGCTATCATACAACATGTATGAGGTTGGTTCTAGAAGATGAATACAGAAATTCTAAAGAAAAAGTAGCATTATATGTTGCAGAAAATAAGAAAAAAATTACATATAGCTAGAAGATAGGGAAAGAGACAGACAGACAGCTAGATGACACATTCATTAAAAGTTTACTATGAGCCAAGCTCTTTGCTAAGTGCTGCAGATACATATTTAAGCATATGCAATACAGCTCCTGACCTCAAGGTACTTATATTCTAATGGAATAACATAACATATAAAGAAGAGATGGAAAGTGTTGGGAATCAGGAAGCTAATTTCAAGATTGTCAAGAAGTGAGATGGAGGCCTGAGGAGCTGATCCAGGAAATATAAAGTGAAAGCTTAACTTATCTTTCTATCTGACATAAGAAGATATGAACCTATTTACTGGACTCCTAGAAAAAGGTCATAGATTTAGTGCTGACATTACTTCAGATATCATGTAGTCATTAGTTTTATGAAGTCACTAAACCCACTAATTTTGCCAGTTAGGAAACTAAGGCCCAGAAAGTTAAGTCACTCACCCAAGGCCAGACAGGTAGTAATGAAGGTAACATGACTAATGAAGTGTGCTGTATTCTTGGAGCATATAGCAAAAATCATTTAAAACTATGTATTTTTGATGTTCATAGGAATTACTAATATTACTAGGGAAAAGTCCTAGACCATATAACTACTGAGTTTGATGTCCAAAGTAGGAAACTGAAGGACTTGGTTAGGGTAGGGGTGGGGGGAAGAAATAGCTGGTGTTATCCATTTTACCAGCCAAAGACTCTGAGTTTAGAAGAAAGAGATGAGCATGAAAAGTGTACAGTAACTGAAATAGAGATGGGGAAGAAGAGGATTTTCTTTTCTAGTCCATAGTTTATGATACCTGAATAATGGACTCTTTTCTGAGGATCAAGCATAATTCATGAGAGTCAGGAAAAACTTGTTAGGCAGGAGATTGAACAAAATGATGACGGGAATCTTAAGATGAAATTTGAGGATTAAGAAGAAAAGTCCAGATAAACTCATAAATTCAGATACAAAAGATGACAACTAATATTACATAGAATAAACAATAATATTGGAGTACATGACTAGTAATTTTGAAGGAAAAAATAACAAGAATGAGCATGTAGAATAATATATGTCTCAGAATTCTACATACCAATGAATATAATATAGATTTTTAAAAGTGAAATTGAAATTTTCATACAAAGAAGTAAATACAAACTCATACATAACACTGAGACTTGAAACTCATAACCTGATTATGTTAGAAGATACACCTTATTTTAAAAGTAGAACTATTAGAAGGAAAAAGAAAGAAACATTGAGCACATGCTGCTTAATCAGCAGAGAAGGTATTAGTAATAGAAGAAAGATGGCCTTCAGGAGATTTAAGCAAATCCAAATATCTCTGAATAAATATTATAAGAAAAAGGAAAATTAACCAAAACTTGGTGAGGTAGAAGACTCTGTGGATTCCCAAGAGGTCTTAGAACCAATGTAGAATGTTCCTGACTGATTTAAAAGAGAAATAAGAATTATGAAAGCAGAACTTATGGCCTGCATAGCAGAAGTAATTGGAAGAAGAAAAAAATTGAATCCATGTTGGCAAGTTTCACTAAGAGAGAGAGAGAACGAGAGAGGGAAAGAGCCTGATTAGAAACGCAAATATACAGGTGTGAAGGACAATGTGCAAAAGAAGCAAAAATCAAGGGAAATGATGAAATGAGTGCATGAGGGGCAGTAGCACTTCCAGACATCAAATGACACAGGATCTCCCAAAAGCCTCAGTTCAGTTTTAGTTCAGTTTTAGTAATTTAAAACTGAACTAAGGCTTTTGGGAGATCCTGTATTATAAAACAGTAGTCGTCAAAACCATTTGTATAGCTTAAAAATTAGAAAAGAAGATTAATGAAACAGACAAGGCAAAGGAGAGTCAGAAAAAAATGGAACTCAATAAGTTTTCAATAAACCAATAAAAGATAAATTACATAGGGAAAAACTCCGTATGCAATAAGAACTTCTGGGAAAACTAGAATGCACTCTGGCATAAATTAGGCTTAACCCAACCCCTTATGCCATATTCCACAACACATTCTAGATGGAAACATGACCTTAATAATGAAGATCACACCATTAACCAATTAGAAGAGAAACAAATTATGTACCTTTCACAGCAATGGGTGGAAAATGTATTCTTAATCAAAGAAAGAATAGAGATAAGTATAAAAGATAAAGTAGATCATTTTGAGAGTCTGGTGGGTGGAGGGTAGATTAATGGCAATGGGAATAAGAGAGAAGCATAAAAATGATGGGAAATGGGGTTGAACAATGGAATCCAAGGGTTCAGAATCACTGGGATAAGGTGGGCATGATGGGGTAGATGGTACTCATTAAGGATTGAGTTCTGGTAGATGAACATTGTGCACAGGGTTTCATCCTCAAATAGAGCTGTCCCAGTGTGTCAGGTAGCTGTGTGCTACTGGAAAGGGGTGTAGAATTGCATGCAGGGTACCACAGAAAGGTCAAGATAGATCCTGTGGAACTGTAAGTAGTCAAAGAAAATAACCTGCCTAGGAATTAATCTATTTCTTTTAACCTAACCCTCTTCAAACTCTAAGAATAGAATAATCCATCCCCAGGATATCTGTTTTTCTTATTTAACCCCCTCAATATGCTTTAAAAACATTAATGTTCCAAAAGGATATGTGTTGTATCTCCCTCTATTTTAATATTAGTACTGTATTATCAAACATTTTCCAATTGTTCAAATCAATTTACTTTTTTGGGTTTCTCTAAATTCCTATATTTGTATTTCAAAATTCCTACTGAGCTCTGGTCTTTTCATCAGAAACACTTGAAAACCCATTAAATTCCATTAAAGTTTCATTTTCTTTTAGACATTCATGTAAAACTTGTAGAAAATCCATTTTTCTTTTGAGTTACTGCTTCCATTCATTGTAGAGTTACTCTCTCCTTTTGCAGATCTCTTAATCTACCATATTTTTTATACCAGCTTATGTTTTCTTTTTGATTTACTCATCTCTCCAGCCTTAGTGTCTCAATAGGGTGCCAGGGATAGGTTTTACCTTCTGGTGCACTTTTGAATGAGGTGGTCAGCTCTTTCTAGTCTTACCCTAGGTCCCATGGTATCTGGCACTGACTTCCACTTCCTGGGGTTCAAAACACCACATCTTTGGGGCCCTCTATGAAACCTCAAGAGTCTTAGGGATTTCAGAGCCCTTCAACTTGAGCTGTTCCAGTCTGAGGGTTATAGTATGCTGGTCATCACACTGTTGTTTGCTACCACTCCTCAGGGATTCCAAGGTCCACACTTGTTTTTGTTTTATTTATTTTGTTTTGTTTTGTTTTGTTTTGCTTTGCTTTGCCATGGTTGGGGCTTTCTGGGGAGAGTTCTCAATTCTTGATGACTTCAGACACAGGGTCTTGGTAAGCTACATGTGTCCTGTTTCTGGTCACTCCAGAATTTGTTTTGCAGGAGGAGCACCCTTTCCTGTTTCTATGTGCTTCTATCTGACCTTTATGCAGTTCTGAGGTAAAAATCATTTATTCTAATTTCTCATTGAATTTCTTGATAATTATTTGGTCTTATGTGAATTTCAGGGTTTTTCTGGAATAAATATGTGGGAGTAGTGTGATATGCCTCCCATTCAGGAAGCAAGTTTGACAGGAAGTTATCAATGCCTGTCTTGAACCATGGAACCCAGAAATGAACACAATACTCCAGATGACATCTGACAAGGGAACTGAGATTAC
Source organism: Vombatus ursinus (assembly GCF_900497805.2). Taxonomy (NCBI): domain Eukaryota; kingdom Metazoa; phylum Chordata; class Mammalia; order Diprotodontia; family Vombatidae; genus Vombatus; species Vombatus ursinus. Next base: position 28,179,881 of record NW_020954594.1, on the reverse strand, counting down.
CACCTTCCCCGTCTCCTTTTTTTGCATTAATTTCCACTACACATCTCAGAAATCAGGCCTTTATGGGAGGTATCCCCATTAATCAAAGAAGATAGCAAATTGATTAATTCATTTGCACTAAATTAAGAACTTTTAATATATTTTTCCTCCTAGGAGACTTTGCTTTTTAAATGAAGGACAATAGGAATAGGGTACTGCTCAATTCAAAGAAATAACTTGCTAATGGTAGAATTTCTGGCACTACGGCATCTGAGATGGGAAAGACATTTTTGGAAGGCACTGATTTCCCAATGCCCCTAAAATCATACCATATGGGCTACTTACAGGAGTATCACATAAAGCCAAGACTGGATTTTTCTCTTTTGCTGAGGGGATCTAAGCATTGAATTGGACAGTGATTAAGTGGAACAGCATTAAGGAGGGCCTCATAAGAAATAAAGTTATAGCAACAAAGCTTACAAAATGTGATTTTTCCTGGCCTACTAGGCAAGAGCTGTTTTCATCACAGGGAATCTCTTTTGTGAAATTCATTTCCTCTCAAAACAATAATCAATATTAGACACCTGCCCTTTTTCCATTCAAACTCAATAATGAACTGTCTGCCTTTGCCCAGAGATCTGTTACCTGAAAACTGAAAAGCCTAGAACTCTTCAAAACATTATCAAATGTAAAGGAGGAATATTTGGAGACTGATTCGGTCATTCCAGACTATAGAATCATATAGCATGAGAGGTTCTTCTTTCCTCTGGCTAAAAGAAATCCAGAATTGGTTTTCTAGATATTCAACACTCATTCCCACTCCATTCCCCCAAAAATGAAATCCTTTAGAATCCAATAACTGGGTATTTAATGCAAAAGGCTTTTTGCCTGAATTAACAGGTAAAGGTCTCAATTACCTCCACTTTGAATTCATAACACTAACCTCTTGCTATTGCATGATATCATTTCATTTTTGTCTTTGTAACCCTATCACCTACCATTGTAGTGTTTAATAAATGTTGGTTTATTGATTTGGTTAATATCTTTCTACTATATTTTGCTTTCCCCTTTGCAAATACAGAGGGAAAGAAGAAAATGGGGAAGAAGGAAGAGAAGGAATAAGGAAAGGAAGTTGGAGAGATGGAGAAAAGAAGTAAAGAAGGGAGAAGCCACAGAGAAGAGAATTATTTTACATACCAATAAAAATGGTTCCTTCTCTCTCCTACAAAGATTATCTCCCTGGCCTTATACTACCAACCAGTTTCAGATGTGTGATTCAGTGTGGAATACTAGAAAGAGTGATCTCAGCAGATCTGAGCTCAATTGCAGCTCCAATATTCAATTCAATTCAACAAATACCTATTAATAATCAAAATTAAATTAAATACTACCTAGCCATGTGACTATGGGGAAATCACTTAAATTCTCTAGGCATCATATTCTACATCTGAAAAATAGGACTAATAATACTTGTAGTACCCACCTAACAGGATTTTTTTTTTTTTTTTTGGTGAAGACAGCACCTTATAAAACATAAAGCATTATACAAATGTGACTTCTTATTTTGTTTAAACAAGGGAATTTTCCTTTGTGGAAGTAATGAGATATAGGAAGCTGAAAATGAATTAGGGCTGAACAAATGAAAAGCATTTATTGAGAGCTCACTATATTCCAAGCACTGTTCTAAGTACTGGGGATACAGATAGAAAAGGGGCAGTTTCTCTTCTATAAGAGTTCTCCTTCTAAACAAGGAGATAACACATAGAGGAAAGTTCAGCTGTAGGCTATAAGGAAAGGCTCACTGGCATGTACATTGTAAGACAGGTGGTGATGCATCTTCTTTAGTATCATTTCCATTGTTAAAACCATATTCATTCCTGTTATTGAGCCATTTGACATGCCAAAGACTTTCATGAAAATACCTTTCTTTTCCAGGTCTTAGGTAACTGTGACTGCTGAGAAAGTGTGGGCTACAACAACTACACAAGAAGTTACTATGAGGGGTGGCCCCATGAATTATGAACCCTAGGCAGGAAATAATGGGGAAGAGCAAGAAGTAGGATTGCTATTGCCAAGGCTCTTAGACACAGTGTCCTGGTTTGCCTCCACTGGGATCTGAAGGTAGATGGTGCCTGTGACTTGAGTATTTAAACAAGTTAAGGAGCTAGTAGGGTTATAGCCTGTAGGTTTATAAGAGATAATAAAATAGCTCGGGAAAAAAAAACCTTTGAAAGAGCATCATTATGAAAAGAACAGGGCAATCATTTTGAATACTGTGATTATATGTTATATTATATAGCCGGAATGAATAACATATACACACTAACAGCATCTATCAGTCAAGGTCTGAACTTGTAGTTAAATCGATTGTGCTTTTCCCCCCTTTTCCATAAATGCAGTACCATTTAGTAAAATAAAGCCATAGTAAGAGACCAGTATAAATTAGTGAAAATTCAGAATTACAGATTAGTTCTAAAGAAACATAGATTTCAAATACAATAACATGAAAAAAAAATCTAACAAAGTATTTTCAAGATACTTTTCCAAGTGTGTATTAGAAGATTTGATTTTAATAAGTAAATGGTAATGATTATAAACACCATAGTCACTACAGGTTACACAAATGGATAATTCTGAATCATTTAAAAATAGCTTGTTTCCTTCAGTGGTGTTGAATGTCTCTGTCTTTTTCTCCAGGCTCGTCTTGAACTCTCTCTTGATCCCTTCCTTCCTCCTATTGAACCTGCAATTTTATTTGCTACATGAATTTTCTTAGCAAACCTTTTTGTCATATATAGTTTAAAAAAATTCCAAGTTTAATGTTCTAAATTAATGAGACCCTATTGTAATTCATTTAAATCTACAATGCATTAAGTATGGCCTATCCATTTCTTTACTCAAAACGGTCTCAACATTTCATGTTCAAAGTGAAAAACTTTAGTTTTGTATAAAAATTAAAAATAACAAAGATTTCACCAATGATCATCAAAGTGGGAAACTTCATTCTGATTAGGAAAAAATAAACATGAGGTCACTCCCAAGACTAGATAATTTCTAAGATCCCTTCTAGTTTCCCAAAATTCTATAATTCTTATCCATATGGGATATCTGGGTTTTCCAACAATTTTTTTTTTGCTCAATAGCAAAAGCATAAAGAATTATAAGAGCCTGAGAGCACTTTAATTCATTCAAGAAAATAAGGGGAAATGAGCCTGTATCAGTTCACCCCAACTGATGAAGAATAGCTCAATTAGTCAAGGAAAAGGCCGAGGCCAACTCCTTATAGACACATAGCAGCCTTAAGGGGGAAAGAGTCAAACTCTCAGGAACAAGGAGAGTATGATACACCTAGATGATCCTAAAATTTTTAATCTGGACTAAGTCACCTAAAGTTCATAATATTGTTGTTGTGTTTGCCCTTCATTCTCAAAGACGACCACAATGTCAAGAAGGTAGATCATGGCTTCCAAGTGAATTGGATTTAAGTGAGGCAGGGCTGTGCAAAGTCACCAGCCTTACTCTCTCCTCCAGAACCATCCAGGTCCAGTAATAAGATATAGAGCAGGATGACTGGAGATGGGCTCCGGATCAGAATAATATAATGGTTAAAGTAGGGGAAGGGTAATTCAGAGAAAGGAGAACCCTCAGTAATCAGATGCTCTGATATGGGAGCCTTGGACTTTGTGGCCACCACCCTTCCATCTTTGCTTCTGAGGGTGCATCTGGCAGTGCTTCTGGTATTATTCACAAGTCTCTCGATGTAATAAGGAAGGGTCTCCACTGATGAGGGAGAGAGAAGAAAGATTGGAAGTTAAATGTTGGCTGTTTACAAACTTGAAACAGATATGAATAGGCTCTGACTCTTTGATCCCCTGAAGATGACAAATATCAGCTATCATGTATTCATATAATTGGGAGAGTGATTGTGCTCTCCAGGCCCACAAACAATGGCAGTCCTGAGCCTTCCCTGAAGACTGTTAATGTAAGGATTTTCCAAGAACTGACATGGATGGGCTTCTTGTTACCATTTATTTGGCACTGTGGAAATCATTAGGAATTATGCCATCTTTACTGAGATTTTTTGGAGTAAGGTATTGGGGGAGGCACTTGAAAGGACAATACTTGAGACTCTCTAGGACTGCCAGTGAACTTTCCAAAATTGAGGATATGGCTAAATGTGTTATATGTACCACAGTTGATTTGCTGTGGACTGAAAATAATGAATAGAAGGAGGAAGAGGGCAACGAAGGTAAACAAATGTCTCACACAACACAGAGATGCAGAAGCTGATCATTAGGTACTCCTAGATAGACTCTGTGAGGACTCACTGACACTTAAAACTTGCAGGGCTACTTGTCTGAAAGAAACTTTTCATTATAACTGAGGAATTTCTAGCATTATAGTTAACCCAAAAAAGTGCTGAATACCATTGCTGAGTTTAATACATGATATTACCATTACTGCCCAGTTGATGGAGCTTCTACACAAAATAGTCGTAGTTGCAGTATAATTGCCCTGTTTGTCATTTGCAACCAGTCAAAATAATGGTGCTCAGCAGTTTCCTTACATGACAATAATCCCTAACAACAGAAGCCAATCACAGGCAAGATTTTAAATTAAAGTGCTTCACAACATTGAAGTTTTATGAAAACATAAATTATGACTATTGGTTGTTTTTATTAGGAATAGTAAGATGAGGAGTAATTTATTTCTATTTCAGTCTGGAGGAAAATCATGGTTAAGTTAAACAAAGAGTTTAAAATTAATGGGGAAAAAGTTTGTCTCAGTTTCAGACAAATTAAATAGACTGATACACAACAGGAAAAATAAAAAAAATTCAACAAATTGCTCAAGAAACTAGGAACTTATGGCATCTTCTGAATGAGTCTGGTAAAGTATATACATATTTCTCAACAACATATGGAACTAATACAAAAATTAACCATGTAGTGGGGCACAGAGACATTGCAAAAAAATAGAAGAAGAAATTGTAAACAAATTTTTAATATAACATAATATAAAAGCAAGAAAGAATGAATGAAAGAAAGAAATCTTTGTATCAAATTTCTCTGTTGAAGGTTTGGTATCTAAGATATATAAATAATCAACATGTATATGCATATATATATATATAGATGTATGTGTGTATATACATATACATATCTATATCTATCTCTATATACATATATTTATATATAACTAAAAGTCATTCCCTAATGGATAAGTCATCAAAGGATATGAAGAACTAGTTCTCAAATAAATTACAAACTATTATCATATAAAAGAATGTTCCATATCATTAATAAGGAAAATACATATCAAAACAACCCAGAAGTTTAACCTCACATAATACAAATTAGTAAAGACAACAAAAAAAATGCAAATTTTCAATATTGGAGGTGTTATGGGAAGACAGGCACACTAGCGCATTGTTGATTACAGCAGTGAATAACTAAATCATTTTGGGAAGCAATTTGGAATTACGCAAATAAATAACAAATATATTGGTGACCCAGAGATTCTACTATTAGGCTTATACACTGAAAGAAATGATTATTTCTCTCCTATATTAATAACCAATTATTAATTGAGATTAAGATTTTCCCTTTTCAAGTTTCTCATTTAGAAATCAGCCCCTTATAGGTTATTCAGCCTGCATCTGAAAAGCATTAGTGGTAGATGAGATTGCCTAAATCTTTGGGGGACATGCTTTTTGTCGAGACCCCATCCAACTGGGGAAGCTTAGTTCTGATTAAAGAGTAAAAAGAATCTCATCTAGATAAATTTCTGTGCATTGTGTTCTATTCAGGCAATCCTTGGTAAGGGGTAGAGGCCTTTTTCTAGATTGTCTGAAGCTGGGTATGGTCTGGGAGTTAGAATGACATAATCAAAGTCGCATTCTCCCAGCTCCTCATTAGAATAGCTCCACCTTTAACTATAATATTCATTTGCTTATAAATTGTTAACCAATCAGAGTTGATTGCCACCTGTTAAGAACATCCACTGTTCCAAGGGCATATAAGCTTGAGAGGCCTCCATGATTCATCTTTTGGTTTATGAGAAAAAGCCAAATGACCATCCTTTTGTTAATTATTTGCTAGCCATAATGAATAAAATTATTAATTACCCAGAACCTAAGTCTCTCAAATCTTTTATATATTGCAACCCCAAGCATGCCAAGTATGCTACAAATAAGAACAAAGACCCTGTATTCAACAAAATATTTATGGCAGCATTTTTTGTGATAGCAAATAATTGGAGACAAAATACATACTCATCAACTGGGGAATTGCTAAACAAATTGTGGTACATGAATGTAATGGAATATTACTTTACTGTAAGAAACAATCAATATAATGGATACAGAGAAGCATGGAAAGATCCACACGAACTGTTGCAGAGTGAAGTAGAGCCAAGAAAATAATATACACAATTATTATATCATTATAAATGGCTAAAAAAAATAAAGCAAACAAAAGTGGATGTTATAAAATTATAAAGAACAAGCTTGGTCCCAAAGTAGATGTAAGCAAAGAACACACATCCCACCCTTTTGCAGAGATATGACGTCATAGTTGTGGTACAATTCACATTTTTTTCAGATATTTTTGATATGCTGATTGGTTTCTATTAATGTTTTCTCTTTTTCTTTTTCATTTAAATATTATTTGCTATATGGGATGACTGTGGGAGGCACAGAGGAGGAATTAAAAGGGGAAATTTTGGTGACATAAAATACCCAAAAGATATCAAAAAATATATTTAAAAAATAAAAAAATTGTGAAAATGTTATTTAATTGCAATTAGTGTTTTGTATACCTATAAATCATTTTCTAATTTTAGGATCTTTTTTTAAAAATAATGATCATGCAAATAATTTAGTACTTATGTCTTGCAAACTTTTCTACTCACTTGTGTTCTTCAAAATACAAAAATAAATTCAGCTAAATTATTATTGACTCATTTAATAATCCCATCAGAAGAAAAGCTTTCTGAACCATAAGACTGTATCCAAGGCAGTAACTGGGTAGAAGTTTATTGGAGTTAGAAGTATAAAGTACCCAGAGGAAAAAAGCCTCTGGAATCATGGTCTTGAAAACCCGAATATAAAATGGCAACAAATAGCTCAAAGGAATTAGCAGAACTTCTGGGATCAATAACCTCTAAAACCTTAGACAGTTTTCTTTTCTTTTCTTTTCTTTTCTTTTATTTTTCCAATGAAAAGTTTTCAGACAGATTATTTTTAAACAAATGTTTTCTACTGAAACCAAAATATAGAGAGTTTCAGTCAGTCATCAGAATTCCCCAGTATGAACACCAGCTCTTAAGATGTCAAAATTGCCCTTTGATCTCGGAGTATTTCAAAAATCTAGAGGAGAGTCTGGCATTTCATTTTTCCAAAGCCACCACGAAGCCAGTACTCCAGATCCAAAGCGTATCTTCAAGAAACTATGGCCACAGTCCAATCCCATACTGCTGCAAGGAAAGGCTGATGCCTTATCCTCCTACCCAATCAGAATGAAGTGTTTCACCAGAAAACCATTTAAGATATGCAAAAGAAGGCATCCTAACCTCTACCATTAAAAGGTGTGGATATGCTGAAACTTCAACTGTGGCCTGTGGAGTAAGTAGGCAGTGACTACCAGTCAGTCATTAACTTCCAGTCTTCCTCAGTCATGACCCGATCCATGCCTACAGTTGGGAAGAGCAGCAGTTGGAATTCCTGGTCCACTTTAACAAAGAAGGACCTCCTGGACTGCTTTAGGCTGATTGAGCCCAACCACTTTAGGGACTCTGCAAGCATGGAGTCTGAGGCCAGCAAGACCTACACCCTGAGTAGTTCCAAGACTAGTATCACCAATGAACCTTTGTTTCATCTGTTTTTGATTTTGTGGTATGTGACAACTGCCAAATGTGGAGCTCACTGTTAGAGGAGATGTGTGGGCTGTCACCTCTCAAGACTGAGTACATGTTGGCATAGCAGGCCTCTAGCAAAGGCATAGTCCTCATGTGGAAATGCCTGAGCAAATCATGCTGCCCCATGTGTCTGGCCTTTGAATGTCTGAATATGATCCTATTTGGCACTGCTCAGAGTGTAAGTGGTGCTGCAGAGTTCTATTTGCATATAACTCAGCAATATACTCTAGACAAGTGGTTTGGGGTCCCCTTAATTAGAAAATAGTTCATCCAAAAGAAACTGACTGATATACTCACAACAGGTTAACTTGGACTTTCATCCCTGCCTGCAGCTGGGGACTTGAAGGACCATGACAAAGTCACCTGTGAAATGAGTTCCATGTTCAAGAGGAAGAATGGTACAAAAGCTCCATATATGGCCAGGCAGGGCCATGACATGCTTACCAGGTTTGAGGTTTCTGATGAGTATCATGTGATCTAGCAAACCACCATTCTGGAAGCTATAAATACTTAGGGAGGTACTCACAACATCCATAGCCTTAAATCCCTGAGAAGATTGTCAGTGGAATTCAGTCATTCACAGTTTTGTTTCTGATTTTTTTTAAAGTTCTATGAATGTGTTTTGTTTTTATGTTACAAACATTTACAAATTACTTGCAGTCTGTAAGAGGTTGTTGTTGTTCAGTCATTGCAGTAATATTTGACTCCTAGTGACCTTATTTGGGGTTTTCTTGGCAAAGATATTGAAATGGTTTGTCATTCCCTTCTCTAGCTCATTTTTACAAAAAGAAACTGAAACAGGCCAAGGTGGAGGAGTAAAAGCAGTGACTTGCTTGAGCTCTCCCCCAAACCCCTCCAAATTCCTGTTAAAAATGGCTCTAAACAAATTCTAGAGCAACAGAACCCAGAAAAAGACAAATTGAAACAAATTTCCAGCCCAAGATAACCTGGATGGTTGATTGGAAAGGTCTACTGTGCCAGGCTGGAAGAGGAATGCAATTCAGCATGGGCGCATAGGCAAAGACCAGGCCTCAGCTTGGGACAGTACATTCTCCACACTGAAAGCACACCACTACCTTAACAAAGAATTTATAATTCAAGTAATTGACTGGGAACATGAGCAAACTGCATAAAAAAGTCAAACCATAGAATCTTTCCTTGGTGACAAAGAAAATTAAAACATACAACCAGAAGAAGACAACAAAGTCAAAGCTCCTACATCCAAAGCCTCCAAGAAAAATATGAATCAGTCCCAGTCCTTGGAAGAGCTCAAAAAGCATTTTGAGAAACAAGTAAGAGAAGTAGAGGAAAAACTGGGAAGAGAAATGAGAGTGATGCAAGAAAATCATGAAAAATAAGTCAACAGCTTGCTAAAGGAGACCCAAAAAAAAATACTGAAGAAAATAACACCTTAAAAAATAGCCTAACCCAAATGGCAAAAGGGGTCCAAAATGAGGAGAAGAATGCCTTAAAAAGCAGGATTGGCCAAATGGAAGATGAAGTCCAAAAGCTTACTGAAGAAAATACTTACTTAAAAATTAGCATAGAGCAATTGGAAGCTAGTGACTTTATGAGAAATCAAGACATTGTAAAATAAAACCAAAAGAATGAAAAAATAGAAGACAATGTGAAATATCTCATTGGAAAAACAACTGACCTGGAAAATAGATCCAGTAGAGATAATTTAAAAATTATTGGATTATCTGAAAGTCATGATGAAAAAAAAGAGTCTAGACATCATCTTTCAAGAAATTATCAAGGAAAACTGCCCTGATATTTTAGAACCAAAAGGAAAATTAGGAATTGAAAAAATCCACTGATCTCCTCCTGAAAGAGATCCCCAAAGGAAAACTCCTAGGAATATAGTAGCCAAATTCCAGAGTTCCCAGGTCAAGGAGAAAATATTGCAAGCAGCCAGAAAGAAACAATTCAAGTATTATGGAAACACAATCAGGATAACACAAGATTTAGCAGCTTCTACATTAAGGGACCACAGGGCATGGAATATGATATTCCAGAGAGCAAAGGAGATAGGATTGCAACCAAGAATCACCTACCCAGCAAAGCTGAGTATAATCCTTCAGGGGAAAAAACAGTCATTCAGCGAAATAGAGGACTTTCAATCATTCTTGATGAAAAGACCAGGGCTGAATAGAAAATTAGACTTTCAAATATAAGACTCAAGTGGAACACGAAGAGGTAAACAGGAAAGAGAAATCACAAGAGAATTATCAAGGTTGAACTGTTTACATTCCTACATGGAAAGATGATATTTGTAACTCATGAGACCTTTGTCAGTATTAGGGTACTTGGAGGGGAAAAAATTCATATATATACATATATGTAATGAGATAGATAGATAGATAGATAGATAGATAGATAGATAGATAGATAGATAGA
>NW_020954594.1:28135704-28169575 GCF_900497805.2 Vombatus ursinus | reverse complement strand
AGATAGATAGATAGATAGATAGATAGATAGATAGATAGATAGATAGAGGGCACAGGGTGAATTGAAGATGAAGGGGTGATATCTGGAGAATAAAATCAAGTGGTGAGAGAGGATTATACCGGGAGAAGGAGAAAGGGAGAGGTAGAATGGGGTAAATTATCTCACAAAAAAAACAGAAAAGAAAAGGCTCTTACAGTGGAGGGGAAACAGGGGAAGGTGAGAGGGAATGAGTGAATCTTATTCTCATCATATTTAGCTTAAGGAGGGAATAACATACACACTCAGTTGGGTATGGAAATCTATCTTACCCTGCAGGAAAATGGGAGGGGGAAGGTGACAAGAGAGCAGGCGGATGTTAGAGGGGAGGGCAGATTGGGAGAGTGATAATCAGAAGCAAACACTTCTAAGGAGGGACAGGGTCAACAGAAAGAATAGAATAAATGGGGGGGACAGAATAGGATTAAGGGAAATAGAATTAGTTTTTCACAACATGACTACTATGGAAGTGTTTTGCATAACTACACATGTATAACCTGTATTGAATTGCTTGCCTTTTCAATGGGGGTGGGTGGGGAGAGAGGAAGGGAGAAAATTTGGAACCCTAAGTTTTAAAAACACATGTTTAAAAAATGCTTTCACATGCAACTGGGAAATAAGAAATATAGGAAATGGGGTACAGAAATCTATCCTGCCCTACAGGAAAATAGAAGGGAAAGGGAATAAGAGAAGGGGGGGAGAGACAGAAGGGTACACAGATTAGGGGAAGGGGTATTCAGAATGCATGCCATCTTGGGGGGAGGGAGGGGTCAGATGGGGTGAAAATTTGGAACTCAAAATCTTGTGGAAGTGAATGTTGAAAACTAAAAATAAAGAAATTTTAAAAAGAACTAAAAAATTTTTTTAATAAATAAAAAAAAAATAATTAAATAATTAGAATGGAGCAAATGGAAGCTAGTGACTTTATGAGAAATCAAGACATTGTAAAACAAAACCAAAAGAATGAAAAAATAGAAAACTATGTGAAATATCTCACTGGAAAAACAACTGACCTGGAAAATAGATCCAGGAGAGATAATTTAAAAATTATTGGACTATCTGAAAGCCACGATCAAGAAAAGAGCATAGACATCCTCTTTCAAGAAATTATCAAGGAAAACTGCCCTGATATTTTAGAACCAGAGGGCAAAATAGAAATTGAAAGAATCCACCAATCACCTCCTGAAAGAGATCCCCAGAGGAAAACTCCTAGGAATATAGCAAATTCCAGAGTTCTCAGGTCAAGGAGAAAATATTGCAAACAGCCAGGAAGAAACAATTCAAATATTGTGGAAACACAATCAGGATAACACAAGATTTAGCAGCTTCTACATTAAGGGACTGGAGGGCTTGGACTATAATATTCCAGAGGTCAAAGGAGATAGGATTACAACCAAGAATCACCTACCCAGTAAAACTGAGTATAATCCTTCAGGGGAAAAAATGGTCATTCAGTGAAATAGAGGACTTTCAAGCATTCTTGATGAAAAGACCAAAGCTAAATAGAAAATTTGACTTTCAACTACAAGACTCAAGAAAAGCATGAAGAGGTAAACAGGAAAGAGAAATCATAAGGGACCTATTAAGGTTGAACTGTTTACATTCCTGCATGGAAAGATGATATTTGTAACTCATGAGACCTTTGTCAGTATTAGGGCAGTTGGAGGGAAAAAAATTATATGGATATATAGGTAGATAGATAGATAGATAGACAGATAGACAGATAGATGGATAGATAGATGGCACAGGGTGAGTTGAAGATGAAGGAGTGATATCTGGAGAATAAAATTAAGGGGTGGGAGAGAATTATACTGGGAGAAGGAGAAACGGAGAGGTAGAAAGGGGTAAATTATCTCACATAAAACAGACAAGAAAAGGCTTTTACAGTGGAGGGGAAGTAGGGAAAGGTGAGAGGGAATGAATGAATCATCGTATTTGGCTTAAGGAGGGAATAACATACACATTCAATTGGGTATGGAAATCTATGTTACCCTACAGGAAAATCGCAAGGAAGGGGATAAGAGAGTAAGGAGATGATAGAGGGGAGGGCAGATTGGGGGAGGGAGTAATCAGAAGCAAACACTTCTAAGGAGGGACAGAGTCAAAAGAGAGAATAGAATAAACATGGGGTGGGATAGGATGAAGGGAAATATAGTTAATTTTTCACAACATGACTACTATGGAAGTGTTTTGCATGACTACACCTGTATCGAGTTGCTTGCCTTCTCAATGAGGGTGAGTGGGGAGGGAGGAAGGGAGAAAACTTGGAACCCAAAGTTTTAAAAACAAATGTTAAAAATTGTTTTCACATGCAACCAGGAAATAAGATATACAGACAATGGGGTATAGAAATCTATCCTGCCTTACAGGAAAATACAAGGGGAAGGGGATAAGAGAAGGGGGTGAGATAGAAGGGAGGACAGATTAGGGGATGGGGTATTCAGAATGCATTCCATCTTGGGGTGGGGGAGGGATGAGATGGGGAGAAAATTTGGAGCTCAAAATCTTGTGGAAGTGAATGTTGAAAAATAAAAATAAATAAATTAATAAAATTGGAAGAAAAAAAAGAAAAGAAACTGAAGCAAACAGAGTTAAGTGACTTTCCCAGGGTCACACAGCTAATAAGTATCTGTGGCCAGATTTGAATTCAGGAACATGAATCTTTCTGACTCCAGGGCAGGCACTTTATCCAGTGTACCACCTAGCTGATAGGTCTCTTGTAATGAGTAAAACAGTAAGAATAACCAATAGCACAGTCTTTCATTTAAAATGCATGCAACTCATCTGTAACACTATCTTACCTTGATTTTTTAAATTAATAAACTTATTTTCTCTACACACACACACACACACACACAATATAAAAAAAAAAAGAAAAGAAAAATTTCTTGTAACAAATACTTATTATAGTCAAGCAAAACAAATTCCCTCAATGGATGTATACAAAATACAGGGTTTTCCAAAAGTCTTAGTGCAGTTTCAAGCTAATAAAGCTTAAAGCTATTGAAGTTTTAAATTGCATTAAGATTTTTGAGAAATTCTCTCTATATGTCTCATTCTCCAACCTAAATCCATAACGTGTTTTATCATCAGCCCACTGAAATCATGAATGGTCATTATATTGATCATAGTTTTTAGAGATTTCAAAGTTGTTTGCTTTTATAATATTGTTGTTGTATATATTGTTCAGGTTCTGCTTATGTCACTTTTCATCAGTTTATAAAAGTCTTCCAAATTATTTTTGTAATATTGATGATGTAATATAAATTGGTATTCTGGTTCTGCTTACTTCACTCTATATCATTTCATATGTCTTTTCATACCCTTTTGAAATCATCTGTTTCCTCATTTCTTACAGCATAACAGTACTCCACCTACCCATATACTATAGCTTAGTCAACCATTCCTCAATTAATGGGCATCCTCCTAGTATCCAGTTTTTGCCACCACACAAAAAAAGAGCTGCTATGGATATTTTTATATCTAAAGGACTTTTTCCTCTCTGATTTCTTTTGCATATAGATCTAATAGTGCTCGTTTTATGTGTGGAATTTCAAATTGCTTTCCAGAATAGTTGTACCTATTCACACATCCTTCAACACTGTATCAATGTGCTTGTGTTACCCCAACCCCAGTTATCCTTTTCCTTTTTTGTCATCTTTACCACTCTGATAGGTATGGTGTGACATCTCAGAATTGGTTTAATTTGCATTTCTCTAATTAGGCATGATTTAAAGCATTTTTCATATTGCTAAAGATAGCCTGGATTTCCTCCCTTGAGAACTGTCTTTTCATATCTTTAGACCATTTATCGATTGGGAAATGATTCGTATTTTTTCTTATAAATTTGAATCAGTTTCTTATATATCTTAGAAATTAGACATTTATCAGAGAAATTTGATGCAAAGATTGATTGACCATTTAAGGTTAATAAAGTTTAATTAAGGTCAACCAGTTTCTCTTTTAATCTTAGCTTTATTAATTCACATAAAATCATTTTAATTTTATGTAATAAAAAGTATCCATTTTTATCTTCTATAATCCTCTCTATTCCTTCTTTGGTCATGAATTTTTAACCTATCTATAATCTGAGGGGTAATTTTTCCATGTTTCTCTTATGTGTTTATGATCTGACCTTTTATCTCGATGTCACATACACATTTGGAACTTATCTTTGTATCAAGTAAAATGTTGGCCTACATCCAGTTTCTTCCATACTGCTGTACAATTTTCCCAATCGTTTTTGTCAAATAATGAGCCCTTTTCCCAGTAGCTGTGGTCTTTGTGTTTATCAAATATTAGGATATTAGATACAGTATCTTCTGTGTGTTATGTAGTTAATCTGTTCCACTGATTGATCTCTGTTTTTTTTACCAGCATATTGTTTTTAGTAATTACTTCTTGGTAGTATAGTTTGACATCTAGCACTACTAGTCCCCTTCTTTCCCATTTCTTTTCATTATTTCTCTGGAGATTCTTAACCTTTTTTCCTCAATATTAAATTTGTTATTTTTCTAGTCCTATAAAGTAACCTTTTGGAAATTTGATTGGCATAGCATTTAGTGTTATTTGGTAGTATTGTTATTTTTTATTATATTGGCTTATCCTACCCATAAACAATTCATATTTTTCCATTTACTTTGATTTGTCTTTATTTCTGCCAACATTTATTTGTAATTGTATTTATAGACTTCCATGCATCTTGGAAAGTAAATTCCAAAGTATTTTATACATTTTCTAGTAATTTTAAATGGAATTTCTCATTTTATCTCTGATATGTTTTATTGGTATTATAAAGAAATGCTGGTGATTTGTGTGAATTTATTTTATATCCCTCAAGTTTTCTATAGTTATCATTTCAATTAATTTTTAGTTGACTCAGTGTATTCTAAGTAGACCTCACATCATTTGCAAAACAAAAAAAGTGATCATTTTGTTTCTTAACTTTACATATGCTTATTCTCTCAATATCTTTTTTGTTTTCTTACTATAAAGCCAGTATTTCTACTACCATGTTTAATAGAAGTATTAATAAAGGACATTTTGAATTTATTAGAAATGATTCTAGTTTATCTCTATGACATATAATGGTAGCTTTTAGTTTTATATATACATGTAACTTTCATATGTGTGTGTGTGTGTGTGTGTGTGTGTATTCATACATATTTACTTTTATCCTTTAAGGAAAGGTCAATTTATTGCTGGGCAGCTAGATGGTATAGTGGATAGAGCACTGGGCTTGGAATCAAAAAGACTCATCTTCATGAGTTTGAATCTGGCCTCAGACACTTACTAGCTATGTGACTCTGGGCAAGTCATTTAATCCTGTTTGCCTCAGTTCCTCATCTGTAAAATGAGCTGGAAAAGGAAATTATAAATCACTCCAGTATCTTGGCCAAGAAAACCCTAAATGGGTTACAAAGAGTCAGATGGGACTGAAATGATTCAACAACAACAAAAACAAAAAATTGTTGCTCCATTTTCTCTTGTTTTCAACAGAAATAGTGGTCATATTTTGTCAAAAGCTGTTTCTGCACCGATTAATATAATAGTATGATTATTTTTGTTGCTTTTATTATTTATATAGTTGTTTTAGGTTTCCTAGTACTAAATTAACTTTGAATTCTTCATATAAATCTAAACCCATCATTGTGTAAAATATTTGTGATATTATTTTAGCTTCTTTGCTAAAAACTGTATTTAAAATTTTCACATTTGTGTTCATTAAAGATACGTATAGGCTTTTTTGTTGTTTTGATTCTTCCTGGTTTATGAATCAAGACCACATTTATTCATAGGGGGTATTTGGTAAGATGCAAACAATTTATCTAATAATAGAATTAATTGGTCTTTGAAAATTTGATAGAATTCACTTGTGAATCCATCTGGTCCTAGTGTTCTTTTTTCCTTTGGAAGTTCATTTATGTTATGATTTATTCAATTTCTTCCCTTCTAATTGGATTGTTTAAATTCTCTATTTCTTGTTCCATTAATTCAGATAGTTCATCGTTTTGTAATAGTTCATTTACTTTAAGTCATTGATTTTGTTGGCATATAGTTGGGCAAAAAAAATTTTCTAATAATATTCTTTATTTTTTCTTCAGTTGTTATGAATTTCCTTTCTTATTTTTGTTACTGGCAATTTATTCAATTCTTTCTTTTTAAACAAATTAGATGGGGAAGCTAGATGGCACAGTGGATAGAGCACGGGCCCTGAAATCAGGAGGACCTGAGTTCAAATCCAGCCTGAGACCAAACACTCGACACTTACTAACTGTGTGACTCTGGGCAAGTCACTTAACCCCAATTGCAAAGAAAAAAAATTAACTGACAGTTTAAGCTATTTTTTTAAAAAGCTAATTTTTATTAATTACATGTTTTAAAATTTTGTTAATTTCTTGTTTAATTTTTAGAAATTCTGTTTTGATGTTTAATAGGGATTTTCAATTTTGTTTAATTTTCTGGTATTATTCCCAATTCATTGATCTGTTCTTTCTCTTTTTTGTTAATAAAAGTGTTTAGAAATATAAATTTTCGCCTAAGGTACCTTCCCTTATATATTTTCCTTTTCTGTCTTTTTATTCCTATCAGTATAACTGTTGAGTGGAATGCATTTCTACATTATACTCTATGTCTGCATGTATGTTCTATCCTCTTTTGACAAGTTTAAATGAAAGGGAAGTTCAAGTGATGCCCACTTCCCCCACTACTTCTGTATTTGCTTATAATTCTACTTGGACACCCAATTATGTTTTAACAAGTTTCCCTATTTTTCCTCCTATTTTTCTTTAATGTAGCCTCCCCCCTCCCCCGCCCTGGCTGTTTTCTGTTTTCTTACATCTTCAAAACACACAAAAACTGTTTATATGTCTTCTTTATATGCCCCTACCTGGTACAATGGATAAACACAAGTCCTGGAGTCAGGAAGACCTGAATTCAAAATCTACCTCAAACACTCACTGGGTTTGTTACCCTGGGCAAGTCACTTCACCTCTGTTTGCCTCAGTTTCCTCAACTGTTAAAATAGAGATAATAGTAGCACTTACTTCCCAGAGTTGTTGTGAAGTTAAAATAAAATAATGTAATATTTGTAATGTGTTTAGTATAGTACCTGGCACATAGTAAGCTCTTAAATGTTTGTTTCTTTCCTTTCTACCTTTTGTGTCATTGATTACCTCTATGACTCTTTGTGACATTAATGTTCTTAAAAAAAAAAACCTCTTTTACATCCCTTCTTTCCATTAGAAAAAAGCTGTTCATTTTTATAGTCTCTTTTGATTGTTCAGTTTTAGTTATTTTTTCTCTTGAGTTTCATATTTGTATTTCAAAATTCCTTTTCAACTGTTTTTTTTTTCCGTTAAGAATATTTGAAAATCCACAAAATCTCACCAAGGGCTTCACCAAGGATTATATAGTCACTTCTACTGAGTAAGTCTTTCTTGGTTGCTGACTTCTGTATTTTGCCTTTTGGACTATCTCATTCCATGTTTTCCATTCTTTTAAAATGGAAATTTTGTGGAATTCTGATTGTGATTCCTCAGTGTTTGAATTATTTCTTTCTGGCTGCTTATAGTATTTTTTTTCTTTTGTCCATAACCTCTGTCCTAGAAGTTTTCATTTTGTGGTTTCAGGAAATGGAATCTTTCTATTTTCACATTGTCCTCTTTTTCAAATATGGCGCAGCAATTCTCTTCAAAGATTTTTTTTTTAAATATGATGTTCAGGGTTTCTTTTGGTCATTCATTTCAGGTAAACCTATAAGCCTAAATCATCTCTCCTCAATCTGTTTGCCAGGTCAAGTTTTTTTTTTTTATTTATGATATATTCTGAGGTATTTGTCCAGGAATTCTTGCTACTCTTCTGTATGTATTCCAGCAGCCGCATAGCATTACCAAGGGAATATTCATGTTTTAAAATGCATCACAGAGTATAGATTGAGAACTAGAAGGGAACTTGGAGATCACTTAATCTGACCCCTCCATTTCACAGAGGCCTAGAAAGGTTAAGTGACTTGCCCAGAGTCAGAGAAACAGCAAGAGATGGCACTGGCATTCAAACCCAAGTCCTCTGATGCCCCAGCAATAATGATTCCCTAATTGTCCTTATCCTGGTCATATGTAAAGGATTTCAACCTAGCTTCTCTAACTACAAATCCAGTGTTATTTTCACTAGATCATGTTACTTTTCTTTATCTTTCTATCTAGACACTAGATCTCAACATTGTATCTTAATCTTGGAGACATCTTTCAGTGAATAATTCAGGCTCGTGCATCTTGGAAGATATATTTGGTGGAAAATATAGCCCATCTACTCAAAGCCATCCTATTACATTTGTGCACATGATATACATACACACACACATACATTTTTTTTTTTGGCTAGGCAATAGGGTTAAGTGACTTGCCCAGGATCAAACAGCTAGTTAAGTGTCAAGTGTCTGGGGCCAAATTTGAACTTAGTTCCTCCTGACTCCAGGGCCGGTGCTCTAGGCACTGTGCCACCTAGCTGCCCCCACACGTACATAATTTTAAAAATACATGTTGTGTCCCTTAAGAGACTGTAAATTCCTTGAAAATAGAGATTATTTAGTTTTTGGTTTTATATGCCCAATGGCTAACACAGTGCAGACACTTAATAATGCTTGTTGATTGATTGATTTTGACATTGATGATATATGTGTGCATATATTTACTGTATGTATATTCGAAATATACTATAAAGATAGATATCTATATAGATTTATACTGATGGCTTAACTCAATGCACATTCCAGCCAACTCCACATTATAATTAAGACAATAAGAATTTTGGTTTTTCCTCCATGGACTATTAGGCCAAATTCATCACGGTACTTGCGGATTTCATTAAGGAAGCTCCAGAGTCCTCCCAAGTTTGATAAAATAAGCACAATGTCATACTCAAGCAGAAGTATGTGACAGAACTCTTCATCTAAACTCCTCTTTCATTTGGACCCTTCACTGATCACACTCCATAACAGTGGCAAATATCTTTGGTGGGTACCAATCTTCCCATTTTATACCTCACTTGATATTGATAATCAAATGACGAATGGTTATCTCCTCTGTTGCTGCATGTATCAGGGAATATTGCATGACTTTATCATATTCAAGGAAGACATAATACTGGAGGGGAGCCTTTAAAGATGCATTTTTCTCCATGGTGTAAGATGCTTTTTAATATTCAACCAGCAATAAAAGTAGCGAGATGATGTATTCAGTGCACTTTCCAGCTCTATGAAGACGTTGTATGTTGTAGAAAATAATTTGCAAAAACCTGTCTGTTCCCTTCTCATACTTTCATCAAGGATATTCTTGATGCATGTACAAGTAATTCTCATTAAAATTTTTATATAGAAGACAAAGTAGGCATATTAATCAATATTTGATGATGTCTTTGCTGTGATCTTTTTGGGCAGTTATCATTTCCATTTTTCTGGTCATTAAATATTTCCCCCTCTTATAGATACCTGGAGAATGCTTTCAAAATTGTCTCTCCTCCAGTACAGATTACTTTTATGTATATTTGGTTGGATCCCCTAGATTTGCCATTTTATATCTTACCAGGCCATTTCCATCTCTATACAGAATACCTGGGGAATTGACATGTCCAAGTAAATGTGATAATTCCACTGTCATTTATGACAAAAATGTGTTATAGAAATGTTAGCAATGTTAACAAGTCTAGGTTTTGTTTCATTTTGTTTTTTATCCAATGTCCTCTTTCCATTTTCATCTCTAATTGATATTAGGATTATTATGACTTAAGTATCACATCCAGCTTTCTGCAGGCTCATTATTCTCATCTTAGCTCCAAATTGATTTATGATGTGATACTACTTATGATTTATCCGCCAGCTTTGTCTAAGAACCTGCAAATGAGCTGACATTCTACCAGTATCTATATATAAATGTGTGTTGCCCTTGGCTGCTACATCGATATAATTGGCAGCAAGATCAAGTGTTTGCTGGCTATAATGATTACTGATCTCTTTTGACTTCCTCATTATAATGATTGCTTTTCATTAATTAAATTTATGCAAGATATCATGGTAGTTTGCATTGCTATCATTTCCTTATCCGCTTCCTATTTTTCACTTTTTTGAAAAGGCCAAGTAGGAGATACTACAATTGCATGTCATCTCTTCTCATCTTTATTCTTTTTTCATAGTTTGTTTTTTCATTTTTACATTTTAGGTTTTATTAGTGTGGGGTTTTTTTACATTACAAACATTTACTGATTACTTCTACTTCATTAGCAGTCACTTGTAAAGAAGTAAAACTTAAATAAAACTAAACACAGCAACCTTATCTGAAAAACATTTCACATTTGTAGCACTTTCCACCTCTTTATTTTTTTTAATTAACAGGAATCTGTTTTCCTTCCCTCCTACCCTTCATTCCACTGGGGACAAAAAAGAAAAGAAAAGAATTTACTGGTAACAAATAGGAATAGTCAAACAAAATAAATTCTCCGAATGAAGAATTTACCTTATGTAAAGATTAGATGTAGGTATAGATTAAATATAAAGGTATTGATATATATGTGCATATACACATATGTTCTAGTTTGGTATTAATTTTTATTTTTGCCAAAAGACAAAGTCACTTGTCTCCTTGTGCATATGTAACTAAATCATAAATGACTCCCACATCATTAACCAGTTTCCTGTTTTTCAAGATATAATCAATTTCATTTTGTGATATATTGTTCAGCACTTACCACACCCAACAAATTCTAACTCTTTTTTGAAAGGAAAATAGTCATGATGTTGGGGGGAGGGGAGGGGAGGAATAAGAACCACAGTCATTTTACTCCAAATTAATGGACTAACTAAGTCGAAATCCCCCAACCGCCTGGTAGCCTAATATTAGAAGGTCCCCAACCCCTATGAAAGAACATGGTAAAGCAGATTGGCTCATCCACTGTTGGAACAACTACTTGTTGTCCTTAGATAATAGTCCCTGCAGTTTTTCTAAAAGGAATGTTTCCACAATTGTAGAAGTGTTTGGTCTCCTCCTCTTGTCTCCTGACCTTGAACAGGGAATGCTTTCTTATTCGGATAATAAATCCTGCCACTTGCTTTCCAAATACTCATTTCTTCTCCCCTTGCTGAGCCCTGTCTTTCTAAGTCTCTCCCTCTCCTATAAAATGCCTTAGTTTTCTATCTTAAGTTGCCTCATCAGAACACTGCTGCTTACCTTTGTACTCCAACTGGGTCTGAAAGGTTATAAAAACTGACTCTACACCCCAGGAATCTGAATTTGCTGTCAGCAAGAGAATATAATTAGAAGATTTGATCTCTCTGATAGTAAAGTCAGACTCCTTAACATGCTAATAAATCTCTTTCCTTTTGGTCTTGCCTCTTATCTTTGCCCCAGTCATTGGACACCCACAGATAGGTATGCTGCTCCCAAAAGATAAAGAGAATATTCCAACTCTCTTTCAATCTCTCTCTCCCCATATACATGTGTGTACATATATATAAATATATATATATATGTTTATTATATCATATATTATATATGTATGAATCTCCAAGTTTTGTCTTTTTTCCTTCCTTAATATTAAACCATGGAAACAAAAAAAGCAATAACAATTGTGATAGTCATAGTAAGTTTTTGTGAACTGACTTATATGTAAGTTTAGGACAGGTTTGGTCTTTGCTGGTAGAGAAAGCTATTCATATAGGGTACAAGAAACTGCTGACATCACTCATTTGGCCTATGACATCTCTAAAAGACCATAATTCTTTGTGACTAGAGCACCTTAAGGTTTTCACCAAAAGCTCTCCTAAAATCCCTCAGTGATGTGCAACTTAATTAACTGCAGGTGCTCTTAGGAAGTACCCTGCAGTTAAACACTGAGAGGATATATTGGGAACCGAAGCTGACTTAAAAAAAAGATATCAAGAACATTTTGATCATACAAAAAAGGGAGGGGGTGTTTAAAAAAATAAAAGAACTCAGGAGAAAATATTTTATCTCCAAAGTTGTTTGGAATCTGACCTGAGTGTCAGGACCTATATATCTCTGACAAATCATTTATTCTATTTAATTCAACAAGTGTAGTTTCCTCAAGGTGGACACAGAGTTTTCACTCTATATCCTATAGTTCTGGGTGGAATCCTTTACCTCCATAATAGTCTACATATCATGCCTTCAGAATTCTATTCAAGAAGTCGGACGTGTAAAACGGGGAAGAAAGAAGGGTAGTAATTTCCAGAAATGACTGTGATAGAAAAACAAAAGTTATCAATAATTTTTAAAACTTCTATACCAACTTTCTTCTCAACAAAACATAAGACTGTATTCTCCAAAATAATATCTTAAATAAACTCTAAGCCGGTTTCAGGCACAGTCATTCCACAAATGATTGCTGTTATACACTGTTTTATCCCATCAAGAAAATAGTTGTGACCAACTTAAAGCAGTTGGCAGAGTTCACTGATCTCCCATTTCTCCATCTACTTGTGCCAGAGCACTGAAATCAGAAGATCTAAATTTCAGCCCAGGCTCCAACCACTTATTTACTAAGTGATCATGGGCAATTCACTTAATTTCTCAGATTCAATCAGTCAATAAAACAATCAACACACATTTATTAAGCTCTCAAAATGTG
The DNA here is from genome assembly GCF_900497805.2 of Vombatus ursinus. Lineage (NCBI taxonomy): Eukaryota > Metazoa > Chordata > Mammalia > Diprotodontia > Vombatidae > Vombatus > Vombatus ursinus. The sequence goes on along the minus strand of NW_020954594.1, from coordinate 28,156,900 downwards.
CCATTTTTCTTGGTACTGGGAATAATACAAAGAAAAAAATGAAAGCAGGACACATGGATAAGTCACTTTCCCCCTCTAGATTCTATTTTTCTCATTTATAGGGATTGGACAAGACAATTGCTAAGTTCTCTTCCAGAGCTATCATTCATTCATTCTAAATGCTGTCATTTTGCATTCTAAATGCTGTAATCTAGCTCTAGAACAAAGGTTCTTCATCTGGGGTCCACAAACCCCAAATATTCCATGGAGAGATTCAAGTCCATGAACTTGGATAGGAAAAATAACATTTTCACTAACCTCTAACTGAAATTTACTGTTTCCTTCCATTTATTCTGTTCACTTAAAAACATGATTCTGAGAAGAGATCCATAGGCCTCACCAAATTGCTAATGCGATTTATAATAAAAAAAAAAAGTTAAAAATCCTTGCTATAGAGACAATCTGGTATAATAATTATAATAACTTGTATCTATATAGCATTTTAAAGCTTACGAAGTACTTTACAAACATTATTTCATTATTTTCTCACAACCACCTTGGGAGGCAGGTGCTATTATTACCCCATTTTACAGATGAATAAACTGAAATAGGTAGAGGTTAAGTGACTTGTACCGGGTCACATAGCTTAGTAAGTGGAGGAAGCCAGATTTGGCTCAGGTCTCAGTCTTCTTGACTCTTGATTCAGTACTCTATTCACTGTTTTCTCCTGGGGGTTGTGAGTGCTAAAAGTGTGGAAAGAATAGCAGCCTGATACAGTTTAGGCTACATCCCCCCAAACAGAGACGTATTTGGATGATCACTGGAGTATATTTTGTAACTAGTTTATCCTGTTGAGCCCATCAGAATGCTCTCACAATTTAGAGTTTTTTATGGAAAAGGCCATCAGACTAACAATAATAATGTACATCTACAGTATTAAGTTTTACAAAGTATTTTCCCCCATATCAAGAAAGGATAACTCATATATCCTAAAAAAATGTTCAAAAGCCTTCCCTTCCACATATAACTCAAAACTCTGAAGTTTTAACCAAATATTTATGCAAATGATAGCAAAAAAATTAAAGCACTTATTTGGGGAAAACATTGACTCTATGGGCAAATAACTCTGTTGCCTGTGCCCATGCTGAAGTGTGTTGGCTCTCTGCCTAGGCAATAATTCAATTCAGGCTTTTAAAGATTTATAACAGAATGGCAACTTTATCTCCCCCACATCTGGTACCCAAAGCATAAGATACCTTACTTTAACTATACACTACAGGCACTTGTTAGGGAATTCAATTATGAATTGACTATGATCCAGCCTGCCACCAGGCTTGCCTGCTTGGGACAGAAGGAAAGAAATGAGCTCATCCAACAGTACAAGCAGAGAAACCATGCTTGGCTGAATCCAGAACACAACTTCATCTCATTGCTCAATCGTCCCCCGACTCCATTCAGGTACATACCACTCCCAGGTTCTCAAGTAACACAAGCATGTGACCTCAGACCTTAAGAGATCACCAGAAAGACTCCAAACACACCACAAGGAAGACATGAGAGGTGAAAACCCAGACGCTTCAGTCTACCCCCTGTGAATCTCACCTGTCCTCTCAACCTACACTCACAGCACAGCATTCTGCTTGGTGCCATACGTGAGCCAATTTAATAAAAGATACACCAGCTCCATTCTCTTTGGCAAGCTCTCCTAAATAACTGGCCAGTTGCAGCTCCAATTCAATCAGCTCATACATCACCCCAGTTGTTCTCTACAGAACTAGTGTAGCAGAAGCATCCTAGAGGAGAGCCCAGCAAGTGGAGCTCATGGCACCTGGAGTGCTCTCTTTCACCTTCACATCCTATTGTCCTAGTACTGCAACTGTCAGCGACTGAAGATATCTGTATTTGAGAGTTATGTTGTTGTTGTTGTTGTTCAGTTGTCATCATCTCTAACTCTTCATGACCCCACGGACCATATTGTCTCCGGGTTTTCTTGGCAAAGATACTTCAATGGTTTGCCATTTCCTTCTCCAGTGGATTAAGACAAACAGAAATTAAATGACTTGCCCAAGGTCACATAGCTAGGAAATGTCTGAGGCCAGATTTGAGAGTCTAGGATATGTTAACTATCCATCCATTTGAGCCCATTGAATCCATCCATTCAATCCTTCTGTCTCTTCAATCCTTGTATCACTTTGTGAAGTTAGATCATCAGAAAGTAAACTACCAGTATCATATTATCTCAGCCTCCTGCAGAATGGCCTTTATCAAGTGATAATATAATATGTTACCCTCAGTCATGTTAAAGAGTTGAGTCAAGAAGCTTCCATCGCAACACTACATTGAAAGACAACATCCACGATGTATTGAAATGCCATTATACAAGGACTTATATTCCTCCTCTTTCTCTTGTACTGCTTCCTGAACCTACCACTATCACAATAAAAACAAATATGCACTAAAGAGAAACTGAGGCAATTAAATTCTGAGTATGTTCAATTTATTAGCAAGGCTAGCAGTAGTCAAGGATGCATTTGACAATCAAGGCAACTCTTTTCTAGACATACAGAGGAACCCTGAAATTGACAGTGACAGCAATCTGGCATAGCATAGGCATATCTCACTTCTGATTGGTCAGTGCTAAGGTCATTAACCCCAAATTATGTGTTTGTAACCAGGCAAACTAACATCCTCTGCAAAGTCCCATAGTTAAACTTTTTTTCCCTTTTTGGTGAGGCAACCGGGGTTAAGTGACTTGCCCAGGGTCACACAGCCAGTGTCATGTGTCTGAGACTGGATTTGAACTCACGCCCTCCTGACTCCAAGGCCAGTGCTCTAAACACTGTGCCACTTAGCTGCCCCCCATAGCTGGACATTTTTGAGGAAAAACAGGGTACTCACAGTTTATGTGTTATCAACTTTTGAAAAATTGGGATATCTATTAGAATTTTGTGGCTGGAAACTCTCGAGGAAGGGAACGTAATGAATGGAGGGTGGCTAAACAGGAACCAATGCCGCAACCTTAAGGAGTTCAAAGGGAGCTCAAGTTCATGTACTAAGGGAGAATAACTAATATATAGCAGCTCGATCATTAATACATAGTAAATTGATTAATATTAATGAGATAGAGTAGTATATCAAATTTTAATATCACACCACTCACTTCTCAATTTGCCTGAGCCTTCTCCATTGGGCTATCCCCAAGACCAGAATACCACTTCCTAGCTTGCTCTGGAACTGATACCATCTCTCAGCTTCCAACTTTTCCAGGGCTTTCTATCTGCCTCTTGCCTCCTTTTTCATACCAAAGTCTTCTCTAGTGGACCATTCCCCAGGACCAGATTAGGCTACTCAGCTTCCACTTCTGTTTTTGCCCTAAGGCCTTCTCCAACACTCTCAAGTCAGACCCTCACAAAAACTCCCTTTTCCATCTTCTCCCCAAGAGCCTTCTCCAGAGCTATAGTGACATTTCTCAGAACCAGACCTGGACATCTGCCTCCAAGCCATGCTCCCCAAAGATTTCTCTAAGAAGCCTACCAGCTGCCCAGCTTCCCCGCTTCCATCCTCATCCCACAGAGCTCATTCTGCTCACCTCTGTCTGCCACCACCTATCTCCTTATCCAAATACTCTGGTCCATACCTCTACCTTCTCCTGCTATGAGATGAGATGGACCTCCCAGGATATCACCACCTACCACAAGGTTAGTGCTTCAGTAAGGTCTTTAAATAGTCTAATCAACTGCCTCTTTCAACAGATCACTCTCCAGGTATTGGCAAAGATACTAATTTGTCAATGGTTAACATATTCCCACCTCCTTGTATATTCCCCATCCTAGTTATTACGAACCTACTGCTACCCATCTACAAACCCTATTCCCCATTCTCAACTTCTCAATCTTTTATTTGGAAGTTGGAAAGTGGGAATTTTATTCAACCCTACCTCCCCAGATACCTCCCCAGGTAAATCTTTCCGAATCCTACCTTCCCAATGTCTCCCTCTAGATCTGCCTACCTCTTCTACTGTGTTCTCTGGATCATCTGCTCCATAATTAGCAAACTTCTTCTTTCACTCTTATCCTCTGGCATTCACTGAGAATGGGCTCCCATCTGATGATACTGTATCCCTAGCCCCCTTTTCCAGTACTGACTGCACTTTTGCTCATACCCCTTGACTTGAGTATTCTTGAGTCAGAATACCCCTTACTCCCCATTGCCATTTCCAGATCACCCCTCTACCGCCAGCACTTAGAAACCTCTTATTCTTTGAGATTCATTCAAGCTAAATTTATCACCTAGTCCAGATCTTGGTGACTGTGCATTCCCTTCCTTTCCGTTTTCTTCCCTTCCTTTCCCTTGGTATTAATTAGCAACCCCCAGGACATTCTCCCTTTTTTCTCATTGAGTTTAGGGCCTGACTCACAGTCTTTCTCTCCACCCTAACCCCTTCCATTATACTAAGAGACTTAAGCATGCATATTAATAGATCCTTCAAATATCCTATCTTCTCAGTTCTCATGACCTCAACCTATTTGATTCCTATGACATCTTCTTCCAATCTACCTCTGCTACACAGAGGTTACCTAACCAATTATTCTACTCCCATGTCCATGAACTCTGAAATGCCTTTATCTAATCATAATCTTTTAGCACTATCTTTCCCTATGCATTATGATCCTTTCTTCATCCTCACCAGGACTTCCATTATCCCTCAGTTCTTTCCCAGACCATCACTCCTCCACTGTCTAACTCCCCTCCCTTCCCTATCTATACACCCTTGGTTAACCAATTGAACTCTAAATTCTCCACTACACTGGAATTCATTGTGCCCTTATCCTATTGCCAAACACAACTTGCCAAGCCCCAACCCTAGATTACTCCTACCTTTGCTCTTATTCGTGCACTGCAAAACAGAACTAAAGAAAATCACAAAACTGTGCTGATTTCATTCACTACAAATTCATGCTACATAATGTTGACTGGGCCTTCACTATAGAAAGGCAATCTTTTTACATCTCCTTAATTGATTCATTTTCCCACTTACCACAGTGGCTATTGCAAAACTTTTTGGCCCACTTTAAGCCTCCCATGGTGCCTCTCTCCTCATCCTCTCAACTGAAAGTTCAAGGGAGGGTAGGGGTCAAGTTGGTGGTGATAGTTCAACTTGCCTAGCAAATGCTACCTCCCTTCTCTCCCTCTAGGTGCCCCACTACTTCAGCTAGGCTGACTTGCCTACCCTTTGAGTGGCAGTTGTTTGGCAACAAATAGGAATAGATGTCTCCTTCTCCATAGAAGCTATCTCTTCAGATGATAGGTATGGGGGCAAGTTTGGAAGTAGTACTAGCAGAATGGGGACTGATACTATTCCTAGGTCTCCTGTGCCCATCTGCCCATTGGTGTCAGTTGGTCAGTTTGGTCAGCTGGTGATGATGAGGAAAGTGGGCCCTTCCGACACAATGATTCTTCCCCTCATGGGCTGGACAGAAAGTTGGTCTGACAGTTTAGAGGACACTGCTATTCTCACTTCAGGTCTGGAACCATGAAACCTGATCAAATCAACTATCTTCCTCCCCACCCACCCCCATGGCCCATGATCCATTTACCATCCTTTTAACTTTCTGAACCAAAATGCCCCCTCCTTATCTACCAATCCTCTTTGTGCATTGTCTCCCACAAAATTAAGCTCCTTGGAGGCAAGGCCTCTTTTTGCTTTTATAGTTATATCCCCAGCACTTAGGACAGTGCTTAGCACACAGTAAGTGCTTAATAAATGCTTTTTCATTTGTTCATTAAGGCTATGTCTAATCCCTGCCAGGACTAATGAGGACAAAAAATTCCTAAGTGGCATAGCAAAATGTGGTCTTTAGGAGTTTCTCTGGGAAGCTTTCTTTTCAACTATAGAACAACCAGTGATTTCCTGATAGAAGTAGCAACAGAAGGCTTTCCACCTCAGCGTGGTTCCCCATCTAGATAAATTAGAATGTCATTCCAAAATTCATGGAATCTGCTACCCCTTCTCCTCTGCTCCTTCCAAATCCCAATCCCCTCAACCCCAAGAACCCCCTAGAATAGTTCCGAATTGACTTATTTTCAGAAAGACTCCCATGACTTCAGGATATTCCTTGGTCTGGGGAGGAGTTTCTATTACAGGTAGTGGTTAAAGCAAGTTGGTCAGTCTATCTAGGAGCCAGAATGATAGACTCATAGAATACTTGAGCTAAAAGGGACTTTTATAGAACGTTGGCTTTTCTAAATAGGTTACTATCCACTATCCAGAACAGGTTTGTTCTATCTTCCTTCCTGGCTTCCTCCCTTTTTCCTTCCTTCTCTCCCTTTTTCCTTCCCTTTCTCCTCATCTTCCTTTTTTATTCCTTCCTTCCAAAAACATATATTGATCACTTGCCATGAAAAATAAACAAGGAAATACAAAGATATAAATAATCAATTTATCAATCAAAATTTATTATGTGCTAGGTGTTAAGGATACAAAGACAAAAAGCAAAGTATTTTCCTTCAAATAGCTTACATTCCATTCCTATTTTGTGATCTAGTAAGCATGATAAGAAATATATACAAATAAAAGGTTCGAATAGAAGTATAAAGGAGAGCTATGAATCAGATGAAAGGCTATGAGATTAGATGAGAAAGAGATCACTTCTGGCGGATGAAATCAGAAATGAAAGGCTTTGTGGACAGTGACATTTAAGCTGTCAATAGAATATCAATAGATGGAGGTAGAAGTAGAAGATGGAGAAAGACCTTCAGGTATAGGAAATGGTAGGAATAAAGAAGTAGAAGTGGTAATGCTTGGAATGTATTCCGGATATGACTAGTGGTTTTTGAAAGACCTCCAACTCAGAAAATCTACAGCCACTTTCAGCCATCTGTTCCCAATATTTATTTTGAATTTTCACTCTACCTTCTTACATAAGTATTTAGAGGCAGTTTAGCAAAGTAAACACAATGTAAAACAGAATAGAGACCTTTGTAGTAGAGAAAAAAGAACATTGAACTTGAGATGAGACCTGACTGAATTTACAAGTTGTATAACCACAATGGGCAAATCATTTAACCTCTCAGAGGCTCAAATTCCTCCTCTGTAAAATAGGGATGATAATTTCATAGTGCCCACTTCATGTGCAACAGTGCATTGTGTAAGATGGAGAGCAGGCCTTGGAGTCAAGCAGACCTGGATTCAAGTCCTACTTCAGGCCCATAATGGCTGTTTGACCCTGGACAAGTCTCTTTACTACCCTCCCCTCCCAGTCACCCATATGGCTCTCAAAGACTATAAGTTGTAGAGCAGGCACCATTTTCCATTGGTGAAGGGTGGTTCCTCACTGGGAGTTCCCCATACCAATAAAATTTTAGGATTGGTCAACAACAGAAATCTACCTCACAGAGTTTTGTGAGGCTCAAATGAGATATAAAGCATTTTTTGAACCTTAAAATCCTAGATGTTGTTTTTATTATTATTATTATTATTATTATTATTATTATTTATATTCTGAAAAAATCCCACTGTCAGATGTCCCTATGAAGGTGCAACCACACACAGCCCCACCTTGGGATGTGATTTTGAAGATCCTCCCCCAGTGAATGCAGCTTTCTAGGCCCCAAAGCTTTGTGGAGGTAGGGGTATAAAAACAATGGAGTCTCTACTTTACTAGGCAAGCTCTTATAGAAAGTAGGAAAAGGTTGTTCCAATTGTTGTTATATTATAATGGGTGTGTGTTTGTGTGTGTAATATATGAGTTTGTGTGTTCCATATGTACAGAGTGAGACAACAATCCACTATTATCATCACCAAGGTTGACCTACATACTTTCATATATACACTAACTCAGTCCTCAGACTGCCTACCTTTTGGTAGCCCCTTCAAGACTGACCCTGATGCTCATTTTAACTCAATTTCATCTGTGCTGAAGTGCTAGACAGTGGCATCCCCATCATATACGGTAATGTGGCCCAGACTTTATACTTCTCTAAGAACAATGGAAAGATTTAAATTCTCCAAGTACACCTGTTGTTCCAAAGTTTCTCAAGATGCTGCCTTTAAATGAAGCTAGGAATGGGAGATAGAAAGAAGAGATCTCTATTGTCATTTTCTTTCCAAATGCTCCAAGTTGCCTGCCCCTAGACAGAATACCTTATACCACTCCCCACACTACCTGCACATTTCAACTTGTCAGTGTGATTGGGACTATTTAAAGCGACAAAATAAATTTTGACACATTCATTAGTCTGGAAAAGTTGCTGGGTTAGACCTCGGCACAGCCCAGACTCCAACTTTCATTCAAATTAAGAAATGAAAACATCTGTAGCTATTCTTATTATTCCATTCTGACAGCACATCTGAGAGCTTCTGTCACAGCACAGGGATTTTCTTTACTTTTCTTCTGGGACAAGCTCTTCCTTCCACGTTAATGAAATAAAAAAGCCGTCATGCTCTCCGTGGCATAATATCCCATCACTCGTACCACAGGCTAGAAAAGTGAACAAGGTTTCTGCCAGTCTCTCTTAATGTGAAATGACCTAATGTAGGCTCCTAACCCTAGGCAAGGCTCTCCATTTCACACCTGGGAAAACATTAGCAGGCTATCTTCTCCAGGGCAGGAACTAGGTTTTCTCCTTTTGTGTACTAGCCCAAGGCTTACTCGGGTCTTGATGGGGACTCAGTCAATACTGGTTAAATTCACCTGACACTGCCCATGGCAAAAGAAGAGAGGAAAGTTTGTGTCCTCCATAATCCTAATTCTCCAGTGCAGCTACACCAGACACATTCTGTCAAAACCAGATTGTCATGAGAGATACACCAGTTCAAATCTGTTGAGGGGTGAATGGCAAACTTCCCTGACTTTCAATTCAAAAAATCCTTAATATGTACCAGTCACTATGTGGAAGGATTTATATCAATCTGATTTCACCAGAGGATCATAAATCAAGAGCCAAATGGGGCCTGAGACCATCTAGTCTAACCTCTCATTTTACAAATGAAGAAACTGAGGCAAACAAAATTGAAATGACTCATTCAAGGTTATGCAAGACCTCTGACTCTAGAGCCAGTTCTCTTTCCATAGCCCCATAGATCAGGTTAAATTAAATTAATTATGCCACTCTGCGTTTCACATCATATCAAAATGTGCAAAAGTCTTCTGAGCTTGTTTAACATGTCTCTTTAGTGCCCTTCAATTTTCATTCCTTTGGTTCCAGCATCCAGACCTTGCTCCACTACAAGGTTTCCTAGGTCGGCCTAGGAAAAACCACTAATTGGACTCAGAGGAGATATATGCAGGATCTTTCAGCATGATAAATATGAATCTAAGACCAGAAGAAATGCATGTTAAACTGCTAGCCAACCAAACTAGGAGTATATCTTAAGCACAGGTACCAAGCAAAAGCTTATGGGAGCAATTCAACAAGCATTTAATGGGAATTTTCTATGTTCCAGGTATTGTAAATATAATATAAAAAACAAAACCTTACCTACCCTCAGGGAGCTTACATTGTACTGGAAAAATAACAGATAGATACATGTATATGAAAAATACACAAAGTAATTCTCAGGGTCCAGGGAGAACACTAACAATGGGAGGGAGTTAGGAAATGCCTAGAGTAGGAAGTGGCACCTTAGCTGAGCCTTGAAGTTAGAGAGGAATTCTAAGAACAAGAGATGTGGTGGGTGGTTATCCAGCATGAAGTCTGCCTTCAAAGGTTAAAGATGTGCCCCTGAATATCTTTATTCCTATTAATAATCCATGATTATGATAAGATTATAATATTATTATTAGCATTCCCCAAATAGTCAAAAAGGATTAGAATAGGCGGTTTTCAGAGAAAGAAATCCAAGCTCTCAATAGCCATATGAAAAAATGTTCTAAATCATTAATAATTTGTTGTTATTCAGTTGTGTCTGACTCTTTATGACCCCATTTGGGGTTTTCTTGGCAAAGATACTGGAGTGGTTTGCTATTTCTTTCTCCAATTCATTTTACAGATGAAGAAACTGAGGGAAAAAGGGTTAAGTGACTTGTCCAGGGTCAAATAGCTAGTAAGTGTCTGAGGCGAGATTTGAACTCAGGAAGATGAGTTTTCCTGACTCCAGGCCCTGTACTCTATCCACTGAGTCACCTAGCTGCCTCAACTAATGCTTAAGGAAATGTAAATTAAAACAACTCTCAGGTTCAACCTCATACCCATCAAAATAACAAAATCAACAAAAGAGGAAAATGAGAAATGCTGGAGGGGACATGGGAAAATATATTAATGCACTGTTGGTGCCAGTGTGAAAGGATCCAATCTTTCTAGAAAGCAGTTTGGTACTATGACAAAAAAAAAATAAGCTATTAAGTTTTACATACCCTTTGACCCAGTGATACCACTATAGATCTATATTTCCAAGAGATTAAAGAAGAAGGAAAAGAACCTATTGTGTATATATAAGTAAATATATATATGTATATATACACAATAAGTTCTTTTCCTCCTTATACATATACATATACATATTTAAATCAGGTCTGTTTGCAATGGCAAAGAATTAAAAACTAAGGGAGCACCCATCAATTGAGGAATATCTGTAGAAGTTAATGGTATATATGTGATGAATTTCTATGTGCTATAAGAAATAATGAAGGGGGTGATTTCAGAGAAACTTGAGAAGATTTTCATGAACTAATACAGAGTAAATTGAATAGAACCAGGAGAACAGTTTACACAGTAATAATAATATTGCAAAGATAAACAACTTTGAAAGACTTGGGAAATCTGAACAAAGGAATGTCCAACCGTGATTCCAAAGGACTCATAATAAAACAGGCTACCCACCCCGAGAGAAGGGAATGATCCACTCAGATAATAGACTGAGATGTATGTTTTTTTGGTCATAGGCATTGCAAGAATGTGTTTTGCTCAACTACACAGTTTATAAGAGAGGTTTTGTTTTTCTTGCTTTGTCAATGGTGAGGGGTAGGGGAAGCAAGAAAGACAGACAGAAAGCTATGTGCATAAAATATATACAAAATAAATAATCTGTATGGGGAAGACACTAGCAGCTATGAGGATTATGAAAGGCTTCAGACAGAAGGTGATATTTGGGCTGAATCTTGAAGATTAGAGATTCTTAGAGATAGAAGTAAAGAGGAAATTCATTACTAGCATGGGATCAACAAATACAAAGACACAGAGGTGGGAGATGGAATTGTCATATGTGAGAAACAGTAATAAAAATAGTTTGGACCCTCTGACTTTAAATGCTAAGTGGAGGGGTTTGTATTTGATTCTAGATGCAATAGGAGCCACTGAATTTATTGAGTAGGAGAGTGACCTGGTTAGACCTGTTTCTAGGCAGAGATGTGCTGGGATGAGCTCAAATCATCTTGCAAGAGCTAACTGTGAAATTTTCAATGTGAATATTTATTTATAGCTAGGAAACTGATGTTAAAAATGTTACAAATCAAGGCTTGAGTAATTGTTTTGTTCATTGTCCAGGCTTAAGAAAGTGATGGAAAGTGTATTAATAATGCAGATTAAACTTAAAAATGTGTTGTTGTATACTTTTTTCCAGAGAGCCAGTTGTTAAATATTTACTAGCACCTTCCCATCTCTAGGAAACTCACATTGTCAGCTTTGTGGAAAATGGATTGGAGTAGGAAGACCAATTAGGAGGTTATTGCAGTAGTCCAGGTGAAACCCACATGGGGTTTGAACAAGAGTAGTAGCTGTGTAAGTGGAGAGAAAATAGATGTAAAGGATGTGGGCCCATCAGCCAGGCATAGAGGTTCATGCTTGTAATCCTTGCTACCCAGGAGACTGAGCTCAATAACTCTAACTGCAAGGTTGAAAACCTGGAAAGATAATAGAAACAGGGAAATTTGGAAGAAGGGGGGTTTGGGGATAAAATATGAGGAATTCTGTTTTGGATAGTCTGAATTCAAGATACCTTCAGGGAATCTGTTTCAAAATGTCCAATAGGCAGTTGAGGTTGTGGGACTGGAGTTCAGGAGAGAGACTAGGGCTAAATATAGAGCTCTGGGATTAATCTGCACAGAGATGGTCATTAAACCCAAGGGAGAGATAAGGGACCAGGACAGATAATTATGAGGTACAACCACAGTTAAGCAGCATGACACAAAAGATGATCCAGCAAAGGAAACTGAGGATGAGTGGTCAAACAGGTGAAAGGGAAACCAAAAGAGAACAGTGTCATTAAACCTAAGAGGAGAAAGTAACCAGGAGGAAGTGGGGAATCAACAGTGTCAATGCTGCAAAGGGATCAAGAAGAAGGAGGATTGAGAAAAGACTATAAATGTTTTTTTTTCTATTAACAGCAAGGATTACCTTGGTCAAGTGAGGGCCTAGCCAAGATTAACAAAAATGTGTAGTAAACCCAATCAACATGCTATATGACTTCCTCCAAATCCATTCTACAGCACTGAGTAGAAGACGAAGGGCATAGTGGAAGTTATCAGGGCAATACTATACGGGGCTAATGAAGAATTTCAAATTCAGTATGTGTTGTATAAAGCACAATTTCATTTTTTATGTCCTAAAACCACCACTTCCAAGTTTCTAGGGATAACCTACTTCTAGTAATGTGAGATTTAATAAATAAGTCCACGTTTAACATATGTACCTTATCCATGAGTTTACTGCTGTTCTCCTCAGGCCTTCATCTTTACACATCCACAGAGAGAGAGAGAGAGAGAGAGAGAGAGAGAGAAATACATATGATAACTGTTTCCTTTGAAGTCCTATGTATTTTATTTTATGCATTTAAAAACATAATTCAGAGAAGAGGTCCATTGGCTTCACTAAACTTATAAAGGGTCCTTGCCCTCGAGGAACTTCCAGTGTATTTAAATAAGAGGTGGAGTGGTATGGTGTGGAATACAAAGCCCCAGCCTTAGGATGGATTCAGTCTATAACTGGGATGAGAGAAGAGAGGTCAGCATCCAAGGGATCTGGATTAGATCAGAGAGAGATCAATTAGAGGTAGAGTTGAGAGTGTACAGGATGCAGGAAGTTTTTCAGGTACCTGTGAGCACCTTGGTGGTTCTGTGGTTGCTCACATGACACTTTGATGAGATATTCAAATCTTCTCTGCCTAGTTAATTCTATGTAGAAACTAATCCCCCCCAAAAATGAGTCTTAGCTATTGTTGAAAATAGGTGACATAAAGTCTAAAGTTCAACCATTAGAGATGCATTCCTTTGTATTAAGCATTTCTCCCTCTAGGGTTCTCCTTTGAAAATTCCACTCTTCTTGGGGTTAAGCCATAACATACTTCCCAGAAATGTTGAGAAGTTTTCAAATACTGGGTACTTGAGAGAGAAGCTACTTCTAAAATGTTTGCCTAATGCAAACTTTGCTCACCTCCTAGTCAGTAAGAATAATTCATTCATTCATTCATTCAATAAACATTTGTTCAACTTCTACTGTGTGCCAAGCACTGGGCTAAGTGCTGGAGACATAAAAAGAGGCAAAAGACAGTCCTTGCCCTCAGAAAGCTTATAATCTAATGAGAGAGAAAACACAAAAACAAATATATACGAAGCAAACTATATACAGGATAAATAGGACATCATTAAAAGAAAGAAGGCAGTGGAATTAAAGGAAGTTAGGTAATGCTTATTTTAGAAAATGGGATTTTAGTTGGGACTTAAAGGAAGCCAGAGAGGTTAGTAGTCTGAGTGGAGGAGGGACAGGGTTCCAGCATATTTGATGGAGAACCTATACGTACGTTGAAGTCTCCTAGTATGAAGACAAGAGTTGGGGACAAGACAAAAATTGTAAGCCAGGTATTGAACTAATTAAGAAGGGGCATGGCCTGGGGACATGTAGACAACAGCTACTAGGATGTTGATTGAGTGGTAGATTTGAATAGCATAAACCTCAAAGGAAGAGAGGTTACAGAGTAAAGAGGACTAATGAGAAGCAAGGAGTATTCTAACTCTCCTGCCTTGACCAGTATACAGAGGAGAATGAGTGAAGGTGAAGCCAATATTGGAAAGGGTGACCAGGGAGGCTGTGTCATCAGGGAGAAGTCAGGTGTGCCATTTAAATAGCACTTTCTATACATTATGCCATTTGATCTTTAAAATAATCCTATAGTATATATTTTATTATATTCATCTAGAGATAAGGAAACTGAGGCTCAGAGAGTTCAAGTAACTTACCCATTGCTAGCAAAAGTTAGTGTGATATTCAGGTCTTCCTTATTTAAAGTCTAATGCTCTATCCATCATGGTACCCTGTTTCTCTGGTTAAAGTATCAATACCTAGATTGATAGCAGAGACCAAGAAAAAATTTCCATGTCTAAATTTTGTTCTTTAACTGGAATTCTAGCATTCCAATTGTTAAAACACTCATAACTTCATAATTGAACATTTTAGCCTTTCATAACCTAGCCCTCTTATACCTTTTCAGACTTCTTACACCTTAATCTCTGACACAAACTCTTTAGTCTAGTGACGCTGGCCTACTAGCTGCTCCATGGATGCTCCATGGACACTCCATTGCCCAGCTCTGAGCATTTTCTCCAGCTATTCCCCATTTATGGAACACTCTCCCTCCTTATCTTAGCCTACTGACTTTCCTGGCTCCCTATAAGTCCCAACTAAAATTCCTCTTTCTCTAGGAAGCCTTTCCCAACCTTTCCCTCTCTTATTTCCTATTTATCCTGTATGTAATTAGTTTGTACATATGTGCTTGCTTGCTACCTTTATTAGATTGTGAGCTCCTTGAGAATAGGAGCTGTCTTTTGCCTCTTTTTGTATCCCCAGCACTTAACACAGTACCTAGCACATAGTAAATGATAAATGTTTATTAACTCCTAATTGACTATTTGCCAGAGAAAATCACTCATTTCATTATTTTTAACAGTGACATTACTCTAAGTCATTGGAAAGTTTACAGTCATCTCTGGTGGACACAAACAGCCAAAGCTACCAGAAATGCACTACCCAAAGAAAAGTATTATCTTCCATGCTGAAACTTGTAATTCTGGCATACAGGGCAAGATGGAAGGGCCTGGAACCTAAAAAAATAGTCCCAGTGGAAGGAAATGCCTTCGATCACTGCTCTATGGGAGGAGACAAAGACCCAGGAACACTACAAAGCTACTGCTGAGGAGCCTTCTTCTGGAGGAGGAAGAAAGTAGAGTGAGAAAATCAATTGTTGTGTAGCTGCTGCACGGAGCAGAGGAGTGGAAGGGAGAAAACAAGGTTCCTATTTTAACTAATAATTCTTGCTAAACTTATGCTGTCTAATTTTTCCTACTTACTAAAGAAGCACAAGTGCTATCATCATCCTCTTCACTTCAGTACCCTGGGGAAAAGCTGCAGTTGTCCCACCCTAGTTATGACTCTGATTTTCAGAGGAGGTTTAATAACAAGACAGTCAAATTAAGCCAGATGAAAAATGTACAGCAAGTCTCTCTTCAGAGGGTGAATCTTGGAAGAGAAACTCCAAAAACGTATATTCCATTAAAAATGGAAACTAGCAACTCATTTCCAAAGTCATCATTCCAGGACCCTCTGTTTTTAATGCCCATCTGAACTTCTCCTAGCATAGTTATAGAGTAAAACTTTCTTCAGTATAGCCATTCCTGGCACATTTTATTTGCATTGCGGGAACATCAGCAGCCCCTAGAGTCATTATAAATTAGGTTTATTCTGAGATGAGAGGAACTGAGCAGAAGTAGTCCCTGCTGTGACTTAATGTTGTGAGAGTTTATTTCTTTGTTTTAGTGGAAACCCATTTTGATGGGACAAGGAAAAAAAAAAGAGATAAATTCATTTTTCCCTGATGCCCATTTTCACTTGAATTTTTGAAAAACTGTATCCAAATAATCCTTCCAGATGTACTCAGATCAAATGGGGACATTGGCTAATTGACAAAACAAGGTTTCCATCTGTTACTTCATTTGGGAGGCAGAAAATGGGAAGACAAAAAGAAAAATGAAAAGCCAAACCAACTTTGCCTATAAGCACTGATGAATGATGCATGGAGGTTAGTCAATGAGATGTTATCATCCCCAAATGACTAACTGAGGTTGCCATATGGGAATGACAGCAGATTTGGAAGTGAGCAATACCTATAATCTCCCACAGCTTTTATGGCAGAGGGAAAATAATGGTCTCCTATCAGCTCAAATTCAAATCTCTCAGCCTAAGAGTCTAGGGCAGGGGTAGGGAACCTGCTGCTGCGAGGCTGCATGCAGCCCTCTAGGTCCTCAAGTGCAGCCCTTTGACTGAATCCAAAGGATTGTTCTGTGTAGTTTGGATTCAGTCAAAGGACCACACTTGAGGACCTAGAGGGCCACATGTGGCCTTGAGGCCACAGGTTCCCCACCCCTGGTGGGTCCTCCATGATTTGCTCCTATCCAGCTGTATCTTACCCTACCAGATTCTTCTCTATAGTCAATTTAGTCTACTCACTGTAGTTACATCCTGCCCAATTCCCACTCCCTTGCCTTGAATCAATCATTCTGCGTGCTCCTTCTTAGAATATTCTTCTACTGACTTTCCCGATTATCTAGAAAGCTCAGGCATCCTGTAGTCTCTCATTCAAGGTCTCTCCTAACCTGATCTCAACTTACTTCCCATTTTTCCCCCACATAAGCCTTCCACTTTAATGAAATTGTTCTATTCAGGCTTCTTGTTTTCCTGACTCTAGGATATTTTTGTTCCTACCTTCTCCAACCCTCTTTCTATCTATTCAAAACCTTCCCATCATTCATTACTTAGTTTAGATCTACTTCTCTGTAAAGTTTTCCCTGATCTCCCAGCCAAAAATAATCTCTCCCCTCTATACCCCCATACCAATTATCAACATAATTCATTTCACAATTACACATCATGAACTGCAAAACATCTGTGTACTGAGCTGTTGGGTTTTGACTCCCATATTGATCTTTCTTGTCTCCTTAATAACATTGATTGTAAGCTCTTTGAAGACAGGAACCTTGGCATATTTTTGGTGTCTTCCACAGCCCCTAGCTATGTCTTACAAATAATAGGTACTCCACCAAAATTTGTTGATTTATTTTAGTTTCCAAATCTTGTCCATCCTATAGAATCCCATTCATGGTCTGTTCTTTTAGCCCCTCTGCTGATTTACCGAGTGTGGCCACTGCCCATGCTAGAGTTTCTTGGAGCCACAGGTGAGAGTTCGGTGAAAGGAGGCACTTTCAGATGCATGAGCAGGACTGAAAAGGACTCAGCAAGTGTTCATACCACAGGTGCTATTCCTCCATGAACAGAACTTGATCAGACATCAAAGATAACAAATTCATCCACTGTATGCTGGGCCTTGACTTTTGTCCTGCCACTGGACTTTGATGACTCAGGAAGAGAGTGAGCCTGATGACATTGTGCAACTTGGACTCTTTTAAATCCAATTTACTCGAAAGTCAAGACATCATCCATGATGTCATTGGTCCTCTTCGAAAACAAAGGATGAACAACAACAACAATTAGACATATCCCACAGTTCAATTCAGCTCAACAAATATCTGCTGACACCATACCGAATGCAAAACACTTTACATATTTATAGTCAGTCAGTTAATTGTCAACAAGCATTTCTTAAATACTTAGCTAGGAATACAAATAAAGGCAATAACACAGGGGGGGGGGGGGGGTGAAGCCAAGATAGCAGAGAAAAGGAAGGGACTCACTTGAGCTCTCCCAAATTCTCCTCTAAACAACTTTAATGCCTCAAAATGAATTCTGGAATGGCAAAACCCACAAAGGGATGGGTAAAACAATTTTCCAGCCTAAGACAACCTAGAAGGTCAGCAAGGATGAGAGTGCCACCAGGGTAAGAGTGGAGCCCAGTCCAGAATAGACAACACTTGGCAAGACAGTAACAGGCTCCTCAGCAAGCCAGCAGCAGGCCTTTGGGGCAACTGAATTGGTAGCAACAGCTTCTGAAGCTCTCAGCCCACAGATAGTAAGGGGATCAAACAACTAGTCAGGAAGAGATTACAGAGGTCCCTTTGCTGGCACTGGGTGCAGGACCTTGTTACATTGTCCATAAGTGGATCTGGATCACAGTCTTGTGTCATAGTCCTGGGGCAAGGAAAAGCACTAGCACACCAGAGCTTGTGGCCACAACCTGGTCTCATTTCCAGGGTGTCACTCACAGACCAGAGCACAGGCCAGGAGAATAGTAAACACACCCCTCCTTAAATCATACTACCTTGGAAGAACTAAAAACAGTTCTCCCCTTTCCCCCCACACCTTAAATTATCTCCGAAAATAGCTGTACAAAAAACCTGAAGCTTGGGACAGTGCCCCCTCTACTCCAGGAGCAGAGCCCAACTTTAACATAAAGTTAAAAATTGAGAAATAGGCTGGAAAGATATGCAAACACAACAACAAAAAAACTTACTATAGAAAGTTACTATGGTGACAAGGAAGATCAAAACACAAACTCAGAAGACAACAAAGTAAAACTGCTACATCCAAAGCCTCAAAGAAAAATGTGAACTGGTCTCAGGCCCCCCAAAAAAAATTCCTGAAAGAGCTCAAAAAGTAGCTTACAGAGAGAGAAGAAAAATTAAGAAAAGAAATGAGAGTGATATAAGAAAATCATGAAAAAAAGGAGTCAACAGCTTGGTAAAGGAGGCACAAAAAATACTGAAGAAAATAACACCTTTAGGGGTAACTAGGTGGCACAATGGATAGAGCACTGGCCCTGGAGTCAGGAGGACCTGAGTTCAAATCCAGCCTCAGACACATAATACTTCCTAGCTGTGGGACCCTGGGCAAGTCACTTAACCCCACTGCCTAGTCAAAAACAAAAAATCAGAATAGGCCAAATGGTGAAAAGAGGCACAAAAATCCACTGAAGGGAAGAACTCCTTAAAACGTAGAATTGGCCAAATGGAAAATGAGATACAAAAGTTCACTGAAAAAAATAATTCCCTAAAAATTAGAATTAAATGATTGGAAGCTAATAACTCCATAGGACACCAAGAAACAAAAAACAAAATCAAAATAATGAAAAAATAGTAAATGTGAAATATGTCATTGGGAAAACAACTGACCTGGAAAATAGATCAAGAAGAGATCACTTGGTCATTGTCCTTCATTCTCAAAGAGGACCAAAATGACATTGCTGTACTAGAGTCAAGTCACAATGTGTCCCACTGAGGGTGATCAGACCAATACAAGCTCAGAATACTCTACCACAGGTCAGGCAAGTGAACATTTGGGTTATGTTCTTTAAATGTGAGTATCTCTCATTTCTTTCAAACCAATCACACAATCTATTCCAAAGTTCTTAAGAGAGACCTTGAGAGTGTCCTTTTATCATTTCTTCTGACCACCATGTAAACATTTGCCCTGTGTGAGTTCTCCATAAAATAGTCTTTTTGGTAAGCATACATTTTGCATTCAAACAATGTGCCCAGCCCATCAGAGTTGCGCTCTCTGAAGTAGAGTTTGAATGCTTGGCAGTTTAGTTTGAGAAAGGACCTCAGTGTCTGATATCTTATCCTGCCAGGTGATATTCAGAATCTTCCTAAGACAATTCAAATGGAAGTGATTCAGTTTCCTGGCATGGCACTGATGTACTGTCCAGATGTCATAGGCATACAACAACGAGATCAGTGCAACAGCTCTGTAGACCTTCAGTTTGGTAGTCAGTCTAATACCTCTTCTCTCCTACACTTTTCTTCAGAGTCTCTCAAACACTAAGCTAGCTCTGGCAATGCATGTGTAAACCTCATCATCTATGTGGGCATTCCTAGAAAGTACATTACCAAAGAAAGTGAACTTATCCACAGTATTCAAAACTTCTCCATTTGCTGTAACTGATGGTTCTACACATGGATAGTGAGTGGTGGCTGATGGAGCGCTTGTGTTTTCTTGGTGCGAATTGTTAGGTCAAAATTAGCACAAGCAACAGAGAATCAATCCATACTTTCTTGCATTTCAGCTTCAGAAGCTGTGATGAGTGCACAATCATCTGCAAACAGAAAAGTATGAACCAATACTCCCTCCACTTTGATCTTGGCTTGTAGCCTTTTCATGTTGAAGAATTTACCATCAGTGTGGTAGCTGACCTTAATGCGGTGTTTGTCCTCATTGAAAGTATTTGACAACATGCCTGAAAACATCATGCTAAAAAGCATGGTAGCAAGCATACAGCCTTATTTCACTCCATTGGTGACCTGAAAGCTGTCATCAAAAAAAAAAAAAAAGGAATCTAGAAATCATGTTTCAAAAAATTATCAAGGAAAATTACCAGATATTATAGAACCAGAGGGTAATATAGACATTGAAAGAATCCACTGATCACCTCCTGAAAAAGATCCCAAAATGAAAACTCCCAGGAATATTGCAGCCAAATTCCAGAGCTCCTAAGTCAAGGAGAAAATATTGCAAGCAGCCAGAAAGAAACAATTCAAATATCATGAAGACACAGTCAGGATAACACAAGATTTAGCAGCTTCTACATTTAAGAACTGGAGGGTTTGCAAAGTGCTAGGATTACAAACAAGAATCACCTACAACAGCATAACTATGTATAATCCTTCATGGAGGAAAAAACAGATATTCAATGAAATAAAGGACTTTCAAGCATTCTTGATGAAAAGACTACAAACATGAATAGAAAATTTGATATTCAAATACAAGACTCAAGAGAAGTATACAAAGGTAAACAGGAAAGAAAAATCATAAGGGATTCAATAAGGTTAAACTGTTTACACTTCTATATGAGAAAATGATATTTGTAACTCTTAAGAACTTTCTCATTATTAGAGCAGTTAGAAGGAGTATAGATAGCCAGAGGGCACGTGTGTGAGTTGAATATGATGGGATGATATCCAAAAAAATAAAATTAAGGTGCAAGAGAGAGGAAGACACTGGGAAAAGGGGAAAGGGAGAGGTAGAAGGAGGTAAATTATTTCACATGAAAGAGTTTTTACAGTGGAGGAGAAGATGGTGGGAGGGGGGGAGTGCTTGAATATTACTCTCATTGGAATTGGCTCAAAGAGGAAATAACATATACTCTCACTTGGGCATAGAAATCTATTTTATCCCACAGGAAAGTAGGAGGGGAAGGGGATATGGGGGCAAATGAAGAAAGGCAAATTGGAAGAGGTAGTAGTCAGAAGCAAAATGCTTTTAAAGATGGGCAGGGTGAAAGGAGAGAGGGGGAGAGAGAGAGAGAGAGAGAGAGAGAGAGAGAGAGAGAGAGAGAGAGAGA
>NW_020954594.1:28089074-28135694 GCF_900497805.2 Vombatus ursinus | reverse complement strand
GAGAGAGAGAGAGAGAGAGAATAACAAATTGTAGGGAAGTAAAATGCAGGGAAATACACAGTAATCATAACTGCGAAAAAATTTTACACCAAGTTTCTCTGGTAAAGACCTCATTTCTCAAGTCTATACAGAACTGAGTCAAATTTATAAAAATAACAAGCCATTCCCCAATTGATAAATGGTCAAAGAATATAAACAGGCAGTTTTTAGATGAACTACTCCAATCTATCCATCATCATATGAAAAAATGCTTTAAAACACTCTTGATTAGAGAAATGCAAATTAAAACATCTCTGAAATACCACCCCATAGTTACCAGATTGACTAATATGACAGAGAAGTAAAATGACAAATGTTGAAGGGGATGTAGAGAAATTGAGACACTGATATACCATTGGTGAATTTGTAAACTGATTCAACCATTCTGGAGAGTAGTTTGGAACTTTGCCTAAAAGGTTATAAAACCATGCATACCTTTTGATGCAGTAATACCACTATTAGGTTTATAACCCAAAGAGATCAAAAACAAAAAGGAAAAGGGACTATATGTATAAAAATATTTGTAGCAGCTCTTTTTGTAGTGGCAAAGAACTGGAAATTGAGGGAATGTTCATCATTTGAGGACTGGCTGAACAAGTTGTGGTATACGATTGTGATGGAATACTATTTTACTATAAGAAATTATAAGCAGGAAGCTCTCAGAAAAACCTGGAAAGATTTATACGAACCGATGCAAAGTGAAGTGAGTGAACCAGGAGAACATTGTAACAGCAATATTGTATGATAATCAGCCATGAATGACTTAACTATTCTCAGCAATGCAAAAATCCAAGACAATTCTGAAGGACTTATGATGAAAAATGCTATCCATCTCCAGCGAAAGAACTGATGGACTCTGAATGCAGATCAAAGTATACTTTTTTCTTTTTTCCTTTTTTTTTTTTTGGTTGTTTGGTTGGTTTGTTTTTTGGGGGGGTAGTGGCTTTGTATTCTTTTACAACATGACTAATATGGAAATATGTTTTGCATGATTGCACATGTATAAACAATATCAAATTGCTTGCCTTCTAAATGAAGGGGGAGGGGACAAGGGGAGGAATAGAATTTGTGACTCAAAATTGTTTAAAACAAATATTAAATATTGTTTTTACATGTAATAGGGGAAAAAATAAAATATTGAATTGACAAAAACAAAAACAGTCCCTGCACTTAAGGAGTTCACATTCTAAGCAGGGAGACAACATGCACATAAATAAATTCCTTCGGCAAGGAAAGGAGAGATGGCCAACTAGAATGCTACATTGGAGCCCATGAAATATACAAAGAGCTTACAAAATATAGAGCATAAATGAAGCTATAGAACTTTACCATTTTCAAAGTGCTTTCACATTTTATCTAGTTTTATCTTTCCTTTACTTTGAATTCCCTTGGACACTTAGATATGCCTGAAGTACTACACTATATTACATTCAAGGCTATAGCCTTGGAGGTCTTCTCTTGTTTCAAGCATATATGTTTCATCTCCCCCAACTAGTCAGTAAGCACCAGAAGGCTCAGGACCCTGACCAGGCAAAAAGGAAAAACTGAACCTGAGGCAAAAGAATGGCAAGGAACAGTGCTGAGTGATTCATAGCTGAATCTGCTCCCATTTAGGATTTATGGAGTATCACATAAGGAAGAATTCTCAATTTTAAGGAATGCACCCAGGCTAGCCCTGTCTTCATTCTTCTTCAGGGTCCACTCCTGACCTTTCTCTACCATACCCCAACACAAGCACCTCCTTTCCTCTCCCTCCTCTTTTCAGTTTCCTTTTATTTGTTGTCTTCCCCCACTATGTAAGCTCTTTGCAGGCAGGAACTATCTTCTTTCTGCCTGTATCTGTATTCCCAGCATGTAACACAGTATAAGGTACTGTTAGTGGCATGTGTTGTTCTGATCACAGTGGCACAGTGGCACAGTTGTGTCTGACTCTTCATGACCCCATTTGGGGTATTCTTGGCAAAGATACTAGAGTGATCTGCCATTTTCTTCTCCAGTTCATTTTACAGATGAGAAACTGAGGCAAACAGGGTTAAGTGACATGCCCAGGGTCACACAGCTATTAAGTATCTGAGGCCAGATTTGAACTCAGTAAGATGAGTCTTCCTGACTCCAGGCCCATTACTCTATCCACTGCACTACCTAGCTGCCCTTGCAGCATATAATAAGCACTTGTTAACTAAATTAAGGAGTAAGAAAAGAAGAACTTTCTGATAGCTGGTTACTACTGGGAAGCCTCATAGCAATTCCAAATATTTTCAAAGAATAACTTGGACCTAAGTGAGCCCCTGGGCTTAGCAAATAACTTTGGGTTCCCAAGAGTTTTCCCAGACATATCTATGTGTATCTCTCCTGGGACACTGAGAGATAACCAAAGGAAGAGTGTGTGTGTGTGTGTGTGTGTGTGTGTGTCTTTAATTTTACCTTCCCTTGGTATCTTCTATACTGTCCCTACATTTGTTACCTCTCTCTTGACTATGCAGGGATCAGCCTTCTGATATTAGGCAAGTCTTTGATGATACAGCCTTCCCAAGGTACAGGATTATAGCATCACAGATCTAGAGCTGGAAGAAACCTTAAAAGTTACCTAGTCCAACCCTTTCATTTTTACAGATGAGGAAACTGAGAACCAAGGCAGTTAAGTGACTTGCCTAAAGTCATATAGATAGTAAGCTTCAAAGGTGGGATTTGAACCCAGGTCCTCTTACTCCAGAGTCAATCTTCTTTCCACGGTACCACTGCTACCTCTCTGTCCATCTCTGATATAGCACTTGTCTAAGACTATCCGATCAACCTTGGGGATGGTTTAAAAGTCCCAGGCACAAAATCCAGGCCTGTAAACATGTCTTTTTCTTTGTCTATATGACTGATACGTTTAACAGAATATGGGACATCCAGGGGGTATTCAATCAATACTTGCTCAATTGAATTTAAGTTCTTTTCAAACTAATCAAGCAGAGCCTCACCAAAGAATTCTTCCAAAGGAGAATACTGATCTATTCATATCCAAGGCAGAAATCTAGAGAAGAGAAATGGAGAGAGAGAGAGAGAGAGAGAGAGAGAGAGAGAGAGAGAGAGAGAGAAATTGTTTCACATGAATAGGGAAGCAGTTTCCACTAAAAAAAAAATATAACAAATCTCTCAACAACAAATTGTTAATGCCATATGGCACATCACATGCCAGTAAATAAGTATACATGTACCTGGGACATATCCTGTGGATAGATGATGGGTTTGGGCCCAGAATTGAAAAGAAAGAAGTGAGAGGGCTGGATTACACTTAAAAAATGTCACAATACTTTCAACATTACCAGCTTGTTTCTTACTCCTCCCCCCCCAAAAAAAATATTAGGTACATTGAAGTATTAAAGTACACAGAAGAATAGGCAAATCTACTTATACTTCAATGAAGACACACATGTGTGGAAAGACAAAGAGAAGAGACAGAGAGAGAGAAGAGAGAGAGAGAGAGGAGAGGAGAGAAACAGAGATGAGAGAGAGAGAAAGGAAGAAAGGAAAGATGGAAGAAAGGAAGAAAGGAAGGAAGGAAGGAAGGAAGGAAGGAAGGAAGGAAGGAAGGAAGGAAGGAAGGAAGGAAGGAAGGAAGGAAGCAAAGAATGATATTGTCCAGAGAAAGCCACATTTGGAGTCAGGAAGACTAGATTCATTTCACCTCTGACTCAGCCTGGCTGTGTGACCCTGGGACTATATGCTAGCAAATGCTGATCTGTACGAGCAGCAGAAATTTCCTTATTGGGAGTTCCCTAGTCAAATAAAATCACAAATCTCTCACTCTCTCTCTCTCTCTCTCTCTCTCTCTCTCTCACACACACACACACACACACACACACCAAATGTGTGTGTGTCTGTATGTATGTGTTTGGTTGGGGTTTTTAACTACTTGAGTGGGCTGCTCAGCTGGCCTCCCAGTGTCTGCTCCTTCCTTGAGTCCTTCATTGGTGCTCTTCTCTGTTGTGATCTTGGCTAGATACACTGCTGCCTTTGCTAACATAGCCAATGAGGGAGGGGAAGAGGAGAGGAAGTCTCCTCATTCCCCCTCTAGAAGTTTTCCTTACTGAGTGCTCCCAAAGCCTGGATTCCTCGATTTTGAATTCTCAAAATGACACTGCTAAAATTCATCCAGCTATTTCAAACCCCCAGAGGTAAGACTAGCTTGTTAGCCTAGCCAATCAATTCTCTTCTTGACACCAAGAGGTTTGTACTTCACAAAGGGATCACAAGGTACCTTGTTTACACATTAAAACCTGTCTGTGGGGGCAGCTAGGAGGCGCAGTAGATAGAGCACTGGCCCTGAAGTCAGGAGGACCTGAGTTCAAATCCAGCCTCAGACCAAACAGTTGACACTTACTAGCTGTGACCCTGGGCAAGTCACTTAACCCCAATTACCTAAAAAGCAAAAAAAAAAAAAAAAAAACCTGTCTGTGGGATTAAATCAGCTGAGGTAAAGCGGGGGAAACTTCCTTCTGAATAGAAAACGAATTTGGTTTGGGAATTTGGGAGGATTTTCATGAAATCCCTTGAGGTCACTGAAAATACTTACATATGTTTCAAAGCCAGAACTGGAAATCACTGATAGTCCATTTGGTGTCTCCATTTAAGCCATGTACCCTTTTCTTAAAGGTACTAGATAAAAGGGCCTATTGCTTTCAGCTTTGCCTGCTCATCTAATTCTTCTTTGAAACTCCTGTTAAATCCCAATAATGGAGCACAATATAGAGGTTTGCCAAATATCCAGCCCTAGGTAATATATCGAAATGCTGGCTCTGTGGTTAATATCATGGGATTTAAATAGGCCTCCAAATATCCTTTCAGACAAAGTGCTTCTTAATGCCTTTAAATAGTTCTATATGTTATGTCACAAAGCTGTAGTCTTCCCCTTTCCTCTATCTCTACACCCACTCTATAGCCCTCTCATGGCCAATCTTCTCAATTGATAGCCTACTCTTTCCTCCTTTTCTAAATAGTTCCCAGTCATCTCCCTAAACTCCAACACCCACTATTGTACTTGCTTGAATTCATATATTCACTTCCCTCAACCTTTCTGTTCCTGCAAGCTCCTATAAATATCCTCTGAATGCACTCCAAATATGAGTCAGTCAGACAGATGCAAAAACTTCAAATGGGGCTAGTTGGAAGTCCCACTGATTTATGAGGCCAACTTGAAGAAAGTCAAGTTTTTCTAACTTTCTCTATTTTGTTATGAAGATGTCTGCCTAAGAGAAGATGGGGTTCCCATGGAACATCACATTTATTTGAACACTAACAATATCACCTCAGGGGCATCCTCAACTCATTGAATAAGTCCAGATGATACCAGAGGATATACCAGAGGATAACTGTCCTAGGTTCAAAGTACCCTGTGGATATGAATTCCTCTGATTATCACTCACAAGCCCCCACCAGCATGTCTGCCATTCAGAAGGCAGACAGAATATACAAAGCAAAGGCATTGACTGCAAACTATAGTAATAAGGTTTATAATAGGTCATCATTCTTATAAATTTAGGGTGCATTCTTCTGCAAATGTTTACAACATAAATGAGGAGAGTAAAAAAGCATAAAGAATACATACAAGGAGCTCACAAATTGGAAAAATGTATGGCCAAGGCATGAGTAAGGAGGAGCAACTCATACCCCCCAGTGCTGTGGGGCTGTAGGATTGATGATGTCTTTGCCTGACAGTAGTAATCTTGGTCTCATAGTCTCTTTGAGATACTGCTCTACTCATCACTGCTGGACACTGCTTGGCTGTGCTTTTCACTGTCATTGATGGGGATGGGATCTGGACCCCAGAAAGGAAAAACCCTGGACTTTCCTACATGGCCAAATCTCTGGCATTCCCCTGAGGCTATAATCCTGAGTGGGATGCCCCTGTGAAGACTTCTCAGTGTAATTAAGGTTTGGGATAAGACTATCCTGAATTTGGAAATAAGTTTAGAAGACAGTATAGGATAAGTATAGATTTCTATATTTCCTTTGTTCTCACAGTCTAACATCAATAGTTAAAGATTGCCAAGTCTGAAACCCCCCTGTACCCCCGCATTTGGTCATGGTGAGCTTCCCACAGCAGTGTCTAGCTCCTTCCCTCAGCAGCATCTAGCTTGATTGCACATTCTAAATTGTTCATTTTTGCAGCAAACTAATGAAGGATATGTATATTGTTTCTTTGTTCTCTGTCTCTGGGAATAGACTTTCGTGCATAGATTGTAAGCCAAATATTGGATAGTTGGTGGGAGGGGGAATCTCGCCGTTAGGGCTATTTAATCTGGCTTTCTGCTTCTGTACTTGTCTCCTTTCATCAGAAGCATCCTGGTGAGAGGACACCCAATTCTTGAGAATTGAAATAAACTTTCAGTTCCTACCTTGAGATACCTCTGAGTTTTTTTTTAAGGTTGTTATCCCACACAATCCCATCAACTGGCCTTTCATTGTGGCTACACCCAATCTCCCCACCATTGTTTTACCTCCCTATGGCCCCTGGCCATTTCCCACACTTAATCCTAGCTAGGCTCCATTGTCCAGGTCCCAGGAGTTCTGTTCACCCCAGTTTACTGGCCACTGCCATCCAGATCTCCTTAGACCCCTCCTCCTGTCACCCCAAACTACTTGGCCACTCCTAGATCCCTCCCACAGTCTTTCTGTATATAAGGTCCATCTTGTCTCCATTAAGACGCTTAGATTCTTAAAATCTAGTCACTGGTCAGATTCTTATAATCTAGTCACTGCTTACCCATGTTCAGACTTCTTAAGAGTCTGCCCAATATGATGGATGTTCTAATAAACCTTGTCTTTGGCTGAAAGAAGGCTTGGGTCGAATTTTTTCGGGCAGGACCCGCGTATTGTGATTTTGAACCCCTGAACCCCTAAACCACATCATTTTGGTGGCCCGTACGGGGAAACTGCCTAACCCCAAGTTCTTCTCCAGCCAAGACTGGAAGGTATGTATGCCTCCTCCTTCCCCTCCCTTTCTTGCTCTGCAGTTGGGGTCACTCTTCAAGCCCCAAGGCTTGGAGGTGCTTTTCTGGCAAACAGTTAAGAGGCTGTCTTGCACTCGGCCTGACACTCTCAGGCTCTCAGTCCACTGGGTCGGTTCAGGCCTTGGACTTGGGTACACCTTCCACAGCATAGAGGACAAGCATGGATGCCCTATCCAGAAGTGTATCTGTGAATTCCCTAGGTGCTAGGGAATTGGGGAAAACTGCAGTTGCTTTTTGGTTCCCTGAGGCTTACTTACTCCCTTCCCTCTACACTGCTGAATTCTCCTTCATGGAGGTTACAGGGAAAGTTAGAACAGCTGAAAATATCTTGGCAGATTCTAGAGGTTTTGTGATTGATCATTAAGGAGTTTAGAACTCCTCCTTACAACCTTTCTTCTACTCCCTTTCCTTGAGTACTTTTGATTTTGCCCTCCTCCACTTGGGGAAAAGGAAGGAGGGGGGAGGGGCAGCAGCTACAGCATGGGCCCCACTGGCAATGGCCTTGGGCTCTGGGGCAACCTTTGCCTAGAAGCATTACCCAGGTTCAGCACATCCTGCTCAAGGTAATGAAGCTGGCCTCTGAACTTGGGTAAGCATGCTCTTTTAAATTTGTAGTTTTAACTGTTAATGATGAAATGTTGGTTCTCTGTGTAAAGTAATTTGGAAGTGCATTTAACAAAACTGAAGTCACCTGATTGGTAATGGGTTTGTTTCAAGTTTCAAATTGGTGAACTTTCTGTATCAGTTATGTCAAGCAACTTTTCATAATTTGGTTACCGCCAAAATAACTTAGCTATAGTTTTAATATATAAATTAGCCAAAAAGTTTGGGGCATGTATGGCTTGCTGAGAATTTGCAATCTCTAATGATTGACTTTTTACACCAGGACAAATTTAAGTTTGAGATGTAAATCCTGGAAAAGTTTTTCCTAAGCTGTGATAGTAAAACTTGCTGTTTGATGTAAAAGCTCATAGGATTTTATTTTGAGTTGTCTGATGGGTCATCATCCATTGATAATCAATAATCCACCATCTGAGATAAATGCCACAAGCTACTCAGAAGGTAATATTGGTGGGAAGTCAGCATCAGGAAAAGATGAGAGGACAATTTTAGCTTCAGTCTAAGATGGGATCCTCCTGGCTCAGTTTCCCCATTATGTTCCTTTGAAAAGGAATGTTACCCACCTGGCTATTCCTGAATCTGGTTATGAGGTGGATTTGATATTGCATGGTTGGAAAACTGAATTATCTGAATCCAAATAGCACTAAGGATATTTTATTCTCTCATTTGGGTCCTAAATCAAGTCCCTGTTTTATATCTGGGCCTTGCAGTTTTTTCTGTCAGATTTATGTCTTCCAGACTATGGGACATTCACCTACAGTTGGTAGCAAACAGCAAGTACCAGCCAATGTCCCCGCATCGTTCCCTGGATGCAGCCTGTGCTTGGTTCCAGTCAACCTCATCTTTGGGACCCCCTCGAGGCAGGGACAGCTCTACTCCTCTTGCCAGCAGGAAGCAGTTTCAGAAGCCGAGACCTTCGCCCCTTACCCCAAAAGAATTTGGGTTCCCATTTGAGGGGGGAATGATGAGGTTGGGATCTGGACCCCAGAAAGGAAAAACCCTGGACTTTCCCACATAGCCAAATCTCTGGCATTCGCCTGAGGCTATAATCCCATCAACTGGCCTTTCATTGTGGCTACACCCAATCTCCCCACCATTGTTTTACCTCCCTATGGCCCCTGGCCATTTCCCACACTTAATCCTAACTAGGCTCTATTGTCCAGGTCCCAGGAGTTCTGTTCACCCCAGCTTACTGGCCACTGCCATCCAGATCTCCTTAGACCCCTCCTCCTGTCACCCCAAACTACTTGGCCACTCCTAGATCCCTCCCACAGTCCTTCTGTATATAAGGTCCATCTTGTCTCCATTAAGATGCTTAGATTCTTATAATCTAGCCACTGCTTACCCATGTTCAGACTCCTTAAGAGTCTGCCCAATATGATGGATGTTCTAATAAACCTTGTCTTTGGCTGAAAGAAGGCGTGGGTCAAATTTTTTCGGGCAGGAACCGCATGTTGTGATTTTGGAGTCCCAGTACCCTGAACCCCTAAACCGCATCATCACCATTTTCTAACTGTTGAATTACTTTTACAATTACTTGCACAATATGGACTGTCATCTTCCTTTTCTAAGGAGCAAAAAGAATCAGGAAATCTAGAAGATCTGGTGCCTGAAACTGCTAAACTCTAAAACTTGAGGTTACTCATGAGGCAACCAAAAGCTGGTTCTATCCTCGGAGTTGTCTTTCTCTGAGAGAAGGCTAGATCAGAGGATCATGTTATCTAGAAAATTCAGAATTCCCCCTCCTCTGCACTAAAGCTGGTCCTTCAATTCTCCTCTCAGGCCATACAAACAGGTTCTCTAAAGCTATGTGATTCATTTGCATGACAGCTTTGCCAATGAGGGGTTTGGGGAAGAGAAATCCCTTCTACCCAGCCCCCAAACTTTGCTTCTTTCTGGAAGAAACTCAAGGGAAGAGTGAATCCTAAGAAACTGAGTCCTTCCTCTGGTTTTGCAATGAAGAGTGGACTCAGTTTACTTTTTTAAAGGCTACCTTAAGTTTGGCTAATCTCTAGTCATTCATATACCAGAAGCTCTCCATGTTCTATCAAATGCCTTTATCTGATGATCAACATCCTATACAAACATTTCTTGCTTTATATAAATTTGCAATATGCAAATTCAACTCTACAAAAAGAATTCTAAAAAAAATGCATTACAAAAAAAAAAAACATTAAATTTACTGTATGGTATTGCACTTTCCCCACTTCTGCCCTCTGCTG
Organism: Vombatus ursinus; assembly: GCF_900497805.2. Classification (NCBI taxonomy): domain Eukaryota; kingdom Metazoa; phylum Chordata; class Mammalia; order Diprotodontia; family Vombatidae; genus Vombatus; species Vombatus ursinus. Next base: position 28,125,814 of record NW_020954594.1, on the reverse strand, counting down.
GGTGCCCTGACCTCTTACCCTCTACCCACCAAAAAAAAAAAAAAAGTTTAAGTGAGGAGGCAGGTAGAGACCATCACAGCTGCTAGATTGGGCGGGCGGGCGGGCGGGCAGGCGGGTGCTTGGCTTGAGATCTCCCAGGCAGAGAGAAAAATCTTTGTCTCACTCTGCCCAAACACTGGCACGTCCAGCCCCACTTGTCTGTCTTCCATCAGTCAGCAGTTCGTATTGCATGTCTATCTCAGGCACCACGTGGCACTGACCTCTCAGGTCTGTGTCCCTTTCTGGCCCCCATGTGTCTGCCCCCTCCGTGTTCTTCCTCTCCGTTTGGGTCAGGCCCCCACATGGCTGGCCCCACCCTACTTGTTCCCCCTCCTGCTCTCACTTCTCTGTCCACTGTTCCCATGTGTCCTTAAACTATGTGCCAGTCCCCTCCCTTCACCAGCTTGACCCTCTTCCTTCCTTCCTTCCTTCCTTTCTTCCTTCCTTCCTTCCTTCCTTCCTTCCTTCCTTCCTTCCTTCCTTCCTTCCTTTCTTCTTTTCTTCCTTCCTTCCCCATGTCCCTGGGTAAATTTGCATTACATAAAAATCACTTTAGATAGAAATCTACAAGCAAGTCCACTTATTTAAACAAGAACTGCCTATAATTCCATCAGGTCGACAAAGAAATTTCTTCAATTTGATCAGTGACTAACAGTGTCTTACACTCTGTTATATTACCAGATTGTTTAGGAAACTCCTTCCTATTCTGTTAGATTATTTAAGGAATATCTCCTCCCACAATCTGAGCAGGGGCTTGTTTACATATGTAAAAGATGTTAAGGAAAAGGGATAAAGGAAAGGCACCAGAGAGTAAGGCCAATACTTACCTGTCACTTAACAAAACCCCTGTATGAAAGCAATACACAAAAATGTTATTGAGTTCCTTCCAACAAGCACTGTTAGACACTAGAATAGAGGTAAGAATTCAAGATCCAGTCCCTGTCTTCAAGGAGTTTACCATTCACTTGGAAACAAGACTAATACACACAAAATCAGACCCAAAGAACCACAGAATTGGAAGGAAACTTAAAGGCCAATGAGTCCAGCACTTCTTAAACTATGGATCTTGATGCCATACGGGGTCTCGAAAAATTTGGCAACAGTAAAAGTTTTCTGAACATTCAATGATGAAAAATTGATTAAAAGTCAAATGCATAAAGAATCCAAGGTGTTTCTGGCAGCACTTGCCCGCATTGCATCGCACTGATGGGGTATGGGCCCAAGACAACACCTTTGCTCCTTTCTCCAAAAAGAATTTGGCTCTCAGGGGTCTATCAGCCCCAGAAAACTCTTATACTTCATTCAACTGGCCTTTCCTTATATCTTCTTCTTATTCTGATCTTTCCCTATCTCTCTAAGAAACCTGTCCTTGAAATCCTAAGGAAGAAGCCTAGACCTCACCTTTGATCTTATCAACCTCTTCCTTCTAGTTCTTTGTTACCCTGATAAAAGCCTAGTCCTTCATTGTTTATTCCCAGGTGACCCTATCCAGACACTCCCATTCTCCCTAAACTTCTCCCCCAGATACCCAGCTCCTATTCCCAGCCCCTCCTCTAGTCACCCAAAATTACTTGAGTGTATGTAAGATCCACCCTGGCCCCCATTTAAATGCTGGGACTTTCTCATGCCTGCTCATCCTTACGGGCATTACTAATGTTCAGATTCCTTAAGAGTGTGGCCTGTATGATCTATCTCTAATAAACTTTTTCTCTGACTGAAAGAAGATTTGGGTTGAATTCATTCAGGCAGGGCCCACGATCTCAGGGTCCCAGCACCCCTAAGCCGCTAGACCTTATCAGCACAACTTCACTGCAGCCTTGGTTCTGAACACAAAGCAGACCCACTTTGCACTGTGCATGCCCTCAGGTCACTCAATGACAACCAGCCCTGCCAAAATGTGAAAAGGGATCGCGAGTGGAAAAAGTTTAAGAAGCCCTGATCTAGTCCAAACTATCAGCAGAGGTGAAAACTTTGGACTGGAAATTAGAACTGGTATTCATCCTGACTCTGCCACTAACTCACTATGTGACCTGGGGCTAATCATTTCTCTTCCCTGGGGCAGTGTCATTTTCCTCATCAGTGAAGTAAGAGTTGCCGGAAATGAACTCTAAGGTGACTTTCAGCTCCAAGCTATGTGATCCTACATTCCATCTCTCAAGTTTTATAACTATGACTTCCAGTGAGAAAATCACTGCTTCTCAAGGCAGCTCATTCTATTGTTGGACAACTCTAATTAACAGAAAGTTTTTCCTTGTACTGAACAGAAATTTTCTTTCCTGTAATTTCTACCCATCAAGCATAGTTTTGTCTTTTGGAACTATACAAGTCTAATCCTTCTTATACATTGTAGTCTTTCAGATATTTAAAGGGATTCTATCTATGTTGAAAGAACATAGGGAACTTCTAGTGTATGGATGACTGAAGATCAGCCAAACTTAAAGTACCCTTCAAAAAGTAAACTGAGTCCACTCTGCATTGTCATATCCCTTCTGAGTTTCTTCTGCTGCCTAAATATCCCCAATTTCTTCTACCATAATTCATCTATTGGTTTCAAGTTTTTGTTTCTTTTTACTATTCTGGTTACCCTTTTCTGGATATAGTCCAGTTTGTCATTTACCCTCTTAAATTGTGATGTCTAGAATTTAGCATAATTATTCATATGGGAGCTGACCAGCATAAAATTAAAAAGAAAAATCTTTCCAATGCATCTTAAAAAAATTGAATGAGCAGCAAGGTGTCATTTTTGCTATTAAAATTTACATTAAAAAAGCAAAGAGTGATTCCTGGAAGTTACATCCTCAGCTGACAAGGAGAGAGAGTGGGAGATGAAGGAAGAGAAATATATGTTCCCAGGCTCAATCTCACCCTCCTCCTTAACTATTAAAGTTCCAATTATGAGTTAGTAAAAACACAGGTGCTCAATACAAAGTATTTTTTATCTTGACTATGGTTATTAAAGGTAATATTATGCTCTGAATAATGATGATTTCCAAGGACACAGCTGAGGAATCCTTTCAGAGAGAAATAATATGATGGAATTTTGCATTTCTTAGAATAAGTACATATCATTCCTTGAGTTTACAGGCAAAGGAGATTTATTGGTGCCCATCTGCTGGCATCTCAAAGAGTCCTTCCCAAGATACATTTAATAAGTAATATTGTTCTAGAACTCTCTTTTTTTTATTCCTTCCTCTTTCCATAAGACTTGAACCTGGGAAATGATAGAGAAGAAGTCACTATTAGAAAAGGAGGTGTTTCACAGATCAACTAGTGCTTAAAAAAAGGACTTCAGACTTATATACAAATAATCAATCAATCCAAGTACTGTTGCCACAGAGTTCCACACTCACATATCACACCCTCCATGATTCCCTTTACTTATCATTCTCATATTCATTTTCTTTACCCATTAAAGGCTGCCCTTAATAATTATTTTAGCCAAATATCACAAGGGAAAAGAACATTTAGTGAAGACCTATCATGAGCCAGGCACTCTGCTAAACACTTATTTCATTTGATTATCAAAATAACCCTGGGAAGTAGGTGCTATTATTATTCCCATTTTACAGTTAAGGAAACTGAGATAGACAGCAGTTGAATGACTTGCCCAGGTTCACATAGCTAGTAAATGTATGACTCCATATTTGAACTCAGATCTTCCTGACTTTGGGCCCACCTCACTGCCTATACAAACATATATAACATATATAAATATATAGGCATAGGAAGAACATAGATCACATGGAAAAGCAAAGTATCTTGCCCTCCAGAAAAGAAATGGGACATTATCATTGTCTTATCCTCACCTCATTTTCTGCTTTTACTGAAATTCCAGTAAATCATTTGTACTGTTTTATGAGGAATCATGGTATGCAATGATTTTTTTAAGCATCTCAAATTTTAATGTCTCTCTAAAGAGAATTTTTAAAACTTTTAATATGTCATTTATTTTAAGCTTATGTTTATTGATATGTGTTAATGTTGCTTTCATTTCTAATTACATCCTTCCTCTCTCCTCTGCTCAGTAAACCTTAACATGCAATAATTAAAGAAGAAAGAGATGAAAAGAAATTCAGCAAAACCAGACAGCATATCAACTGTGTGTGAAAGTACATGCAACATTCTATATCTCTAGCCCTCCACCTCTACAAGGAAAGACATCAGCCAAACTTGGTCATTATAACTACATTTGTAGTTATAAGCATTTAGCTTCATTTTTGGACAAGTACATTTTAAGTAACAGAGCACGAGTCCTCCTGCATATACTGAAGACACAAAAATTGTTGGAAAGATATGAAATGGCAACTCCTCCTAATCCATTCCTTTGTAAATATTGGAGTCTATAGATGTGACTCACTACATGCAATTTCAGACCTTTTCAATATATTGATTGTTTTTTTCTGAACTTTTTCCCCTTTTCTTCCACTTTTTAAAAATTTCTTTGTTATAAGTGATTACTCTCTGAGGGCAGAGGGGAAGAGATATAGGAGAAATTTAGGTGATTTAAAAACAAGGTATTAATAAAATCTACTAAAAATAAACTTTAAAAAGATAGAAACTCTTTAAAAAAGATTTTGGTAGAATAATGGGCTCTGTTGGAGATGCTGAGAAAGAGTTAAATGTTAACTTTTTTTCTTAATACTAACCTGACCTAAGTAAGATGGGGAATTAACATCATGACAAACATTGGACAGTAAGCAGAGGATATTTACTGTACCATAAGGTTAAATGTAGTGTCATCTGGACAGCATGAATGACAATGTGGTATAGTAGATAGAATGCCATACTTGGACTCAGGGATACTTGGGTTCATATGTGATCTTTGACACTCACTTATGTGAGAGCATGGGGAGTGGGGGGAGGGAACAATATTCCTAATATTTACCTCACAAATTTTATATGAAGCTTAAATTAAATAATATATTAGGGTAGCTGGATGGCATAGTTAATAGTGAGGTACTTGGAGTCAAGAAGATGAGTTTAAACCTCAAGTACTTAAGAGCTGTGTGACCCTGAGTCACTTAACCTATTTGAGCTTCAATTTCTTCATCGTAAATATGAAATTTGGACCCAATGCCTCTAAGATCCCTCCAAATATAAATCTATAATCCTATGCAAAATGCTTTTCAAAATGTAAAGATATTATATAAATGACAGCTATTTTTCCAGATACATAACATGATTATTACAGAGGTGTTGGATCACCAGCCTTTTTCATATAGAGAATTCTTTAGAAGACCTCCATTACTCATTTTCCCTCAAGTCCCAGTGGCTTGGATTTTTATACAGTCCTTAGTACACTCTGTGTGTCTATTATATCCTTTCATGTATTTTCCCCTCCCCCCCCCCCCCCAAAAAAAATCATAAACAACCTAGAAGACAAGGGTCCTATTGAAGCAGCCACTTTCCAATTCTGTCCTCTTTCTTTGCCTCTGCATTTTTCCATTAAGAACTTATGCTCACCTCTGTGACTTTTCACTTTGAGCTTCGGGCTTAGTTTCTGTGTTTGTTTGTTTGTTTCATTTTTATTTCACCGTTGGCATTGGAATATTCTTGAGATAAGAATATGACATTATCAGGAAACAAGTTGGTGTGGTAGTGAGAAGGACAACAATATCCCTCCCCCCAACCCCCATCACTACTACAACTCCTCCAAATAGAACTAGAAACAGACACCAGACCAAATTATGACAGTGAAATGTAAGGAAAGAATCAGTGAGTCATTTTTTTCTAACCTAAGTCAGCATAGAGAGAATGATAAAAAGTGTACAGACATTGAGAACAGGGCCTGGCAAGTAGTTCACTGTATGGAACATTCCATACACTTCTCCATAGGGAGAAGCTATTCACTAAGATAAGAAGAGATCTCAGATCTAACATGGAAGAATCTAAATTTGTATAGGGCACAACAAAAGGTGCCAATTGGCAATTTTCTAGCTCACAGATCTACAGCAGACCAATGAGGGGACCTGCACCTATGTATGGTGTTCCAAGTTGAGAAGTAGTCATGGACCCTAAGCTGTATACCTAGAAAGGAGAAAGTTCAGAAGCAAACAGTGGCTGTGTAGCTCTGACCCAGCATGATGCTATCAAATGTTTAACAACTGACTCTCCAGAAGGAGAAAAAATGTATGCACAATGCACTTTTAAGCTTAACCTAAATTATTAACATTTTCTTTATCAATTATTAAGTCAAAACAATCAGCAAAACAAATCAAGTCCTGATTTTTACTGTTTACTGATTTCCAAGGCATATAGCTCACACTATCAATTTAAAAATTGCTTCTCATAAGCCCATGTGAGCTGGTTCTAACATACTCTGGGTCTTACTCCAGGATCAATGAGTTCACAGTTCCAGCTTCCAACCCAGTCAAAAGCCTATAAAAGAATAACCAGGGAAGGAATCATAGATCAAAGGGAAGCTTACAATTCATTCTCTCCGAATTGGCTGATAGTGACTGAATCCAGTAGCAGTCTGCTGGAACTCCAACAAGGGCTAAGCCACAGTTTTATTATTCAGAACCAATCAGCCAATCAATCAATATTAAATGCCTACTGTGTGCCGGGCACTGTGGATAAGCACTGAAACCAAACCCAAATCCAGAATTTGCAGAGGTCAGCCCAGGAGGTCAGTGATCAGACTTTTCTCCAGATTAGACCACTTTGGGAGCACTGAACACTTACTGGTCCACAGCCTAAGTTATTCTTGAGATCCTGGAATTACGAAATACTTAATTCCCCAAGAAAACAGCAGAATCCAAGAATGCACAAGTTCAGCCCAGACATTCTCTTCAGAAGTGTGAAGAGCCCAACCCTGATATCAAGACCAAAATCAAGAAGTAGACTGGAAAAATGAGAAAACAAAAAAAAAATCACTACAAAGAGATATTAGGATGGCCAGAACACTCAAGATACCATCCCTGAAGAAAAGAATGATTCTAAAACATCTACAAGTAAAGTCTCAAAGAAAAATACAGCTTTGGCACAAATTCAATTAGAATTTCTGAAAGAGATAAAGCAAGACTTAGGAAAAGAGTTTAAATTTTTTATAAATGAAATAAGAGCACTAGAGGAAAAATTGGAAAAGAAATGGGAGCTATGAAAGAAAGAATTGCAAAGTGAATTAATAGATTGGAACAAGAGGTACAAAATTTTGCCCAATGAACAAACCCCCTGAAGATAAAAATGTAACAAATAGAAGCTGATGACTTCATGAAATAATAAGATACAGTAAAGTAAAGACATGAGCCCAAAAAAAAAAAGAGGAGAAAATATAAGGCATGTAATGACAAAAACAACTCCCCTAGAAAACAGAGAAAAGATGATGAAAAAAATCATTGGACTACCTGAAGCCATGACCAAAAAAAGAGTCTAGATATCATATTTCAAGGAATACTAAAAGAAAATTGACCATATTTCTTAGAATCAGAGGACAAAGTAGAAATAAGTGAAGACCCACTATCACCTCCTGGGGGAAAAAAGCAAAATAAAAATTCCCAGGAACATTATAGCCAAAATCCAGTTTCCAAGTCAAAGAAAAAAACACTGCAAACAGCCAGAAAGAAACAATTCAAGTACTGAGGGGCTACAGTCAGGATCATACACTTTTTAGCAGCCACCACCTATGGGAGAGGAGAGTTTGGAATACTATTCTGGGCAGGCAAAGGATATGTGCTGAAAAATGTTTAACAACCCAAATTAAAAAATAAAAGCAAGCATGGCACACTTTTAAGTTTAATCTGCATCATTAGCATTTTGTTTATCACTTTCTTAAGTCCAAATAATCAAAAAATAATACATTAAGTTTTGATTTGTAGTGTTTTCTGATTTCTATGGTGTAAATGCTCACACTAAAAATTTAACTGGTTCTCAAAAGCCTTACAAGGTAGCTCTAACACACCACTACTTAACAACCAAGAATAACATACCCAGCAAAAATGAGTATAATCTTACAGAGGAAAAAATAAACTCTTTAATGAGAGGACCTATAAGCATTCTTAACGAAAAGACCTCTGTAGAAAGTGTAGATATTTTGAAATTTAAACACAGCAGTCAAGAAAAACATTAAAAAATAAGCCTGACTGCACAATCATAAAGGACTAAACAAGGATAAAATGCTTACATCCTAATAGGGAATTATGGTTCATATATTCCCTCTGAATCCTATCATCATCAGGGGTAATACAGTGAGTCTAATTAGACAAAAGGACCTGGGAGTAGTTTTGTTTTATTTTAATGATCTCAAAAGGAGAAAGGAAAAGGAGAAGAGGAATACACTAAGGGGGAAAATGAGCCAGAGATTGGCTAAAATTATTTCACATAATCAGGATGGATAAGAAGACATCCACATTAACAAGGAGGAGGAAGTGGGAAGAGTGACTAACACTTGAAGTTCATTTATCTGAGCTAGTCAAAGGAGGGAAGAATACACAAAACACAGAGAGAGAGAGAGAGAGAGAGAGAAGGGAATAGAAATACAGGAAACAGGAAGGAAAGGAGAAAATTAGAAGAAATTTAAGGGAAAGGTTAGTCTTAAGCAAAACAAATTAAATGAGCATGTAGAAAAGTGTTTATAGCAGCTCTTTACAATTTAAGAGAAATCTTTATCTATATAGTTAAGTGAAAATTTATACTCCAAAGCAGACTATGGATCATGATAACAACCAAGAGATCAATCAGAGTAGGGCAGTTGTTTATTTTATAGGTACCTATAGCTGTAATTATGGGATTCAGATGTTTAAAAGGATGAAAACTTGATCCCACATCCTCCACCTACTCCCATTTCAGAGGCTTGTTAGCTCTTGTAAAGTCTCATAACGTCTTGTTTGTGTGGTATCATAGAAAGAATATGGTACTTGAAAGCAGAGGACATGGGATGAAGTGGCAGCTCTGACATTTACTAGCAGTGTGAATGTGAGCAAGTCATTTCTCATCTCTACCTCATTTTCCTTGTTTGCAATAAAAATACTTATACTCTCTACATCATGGAACTATCATAAGAAATGTGTTATACAAATGTGAGCTGTTACTGTTCCCTTATATGTTTTAGACATACACATGTATTTATGTATATGTATACATTTATATGTATTTAATGTGTTATGTTTTAATTTTTATTATACTTGCTTATGTATTGTTTGTTTCATTGAACAATTCAACAAACCTTTATTAATTTTTTAATTATTTCCAATCTGCATGGCACTATGTTAAGCACTAGGGCAGTGAATAGGGTTCTGGCTCTGGACTTAAGAAGACCTGAATTCAAATCTGACCTCAGACACATACTACCTGTTACCCTGGGTATGTCACTTAGCCCTTCATTGCCTCAGTTTCCTCATCTACAAAATAGGGATAATAATAACATCTACCTCCAGGGTTGTTTTGAGGATCAAATGAAATAGCAATTGTAAAGTGCTTAGCACAATGCCTGGCACAAAGTAGGTGCTATATAAACATTGATGATGATGTCAATGATGATGATGATAATATAAAGAAAAAAAAAACAATCTCTGCCCATATTTTATTGGAGGATACAAAGTCTATACAAAGTAGTTTCAAGAGAGAGAACTAAGTAGGGGATCTAGAAAGACCCTAGCTTCTGAACTGTGCTTTGAAGAAAGCTAGAGGTTCTAAGAGGAGGAGAAAATGCATTCCAAGGATGAAAACCTCCTACATAAAGGGAGGGAGAAAAGAAATAGCATGCTGAGTTCAGGGAAGAACATGAAGAAGAATAATGCAAACCAAGTCTGTAAAGGTAGGTGAAAGCAATATTGTAGAGAGCTTTAAATGTCAGGATAAAGATTCTACATTTTATCCTGCAGACAAGAGGGAGCCAGTGATGATTTTTGAGTAGAGAAGTAATATGATCAGATCTGCATTTTAGAAATATCAATTTGGAATCTGTGGAGGATTGATTGGAAAAGGGAGAGTCTAGAATCAGGGAGACCAAAATTAACTGACTTTGGCAATAATCTAGGTATTAGGGGCCTGCGCTAAGGTACAGGCTGTATTAGTGGAGAAAAGGGAATGGATAGGAAATGTTCTGTGGAGGAAGAAATGACAAGAGTTGGCAGTTGAATTGATTGGGGAGAGGAGAAAGAGAGATGGAAGAGGAAGAGATAACTAACTATGCAAACCTGAATGACTAGAAGGATGATAGTGGTCTCAACAGAACTAGAGAAGTTTGGAGGAGACATGGGCTTGGAGAAAGATATAAAGGTGTATTTTTTGGTGGAGCGCAGCTAAGTGGCACAGAGAATAGAGTACTGGCCTGGAGTCAGGAAAACACATCTTCCTGAGTTCAAATCTAGCCTCAGACACTAGCTGTGTGACCCTGAGCAAGATACTTAAACCTGTTTTACTCAGTTCCTAATTTGTAAAGTGAGCTGGAGAAGGAAATGACAAACCACTCCAGTATCTTTGCCAAGAAAACCCCAAGTGGGGTCATGAAGAGTTGGACACAACTGAATATTTTTTAAATGAGTCTAAGGTTCTGAAAGAACATCCAGGGTGCTCTAAAACATGTACACGATATGGATGTGACAGTACTCCTGCTTCTAGAAGACAGAGTACAGGTCCATACTCCCATGAGAAATGATCTAAAGCTTTAGTGGTACCCTTACTTAGTTTTTTCAAGAGTGAGGATTATATCTCATATTTATCTTTGTATCTCCACCATTGTCTAGCACAATGCGTTGCAGGAAGTAGATATGTGTTAAGTATTTCATTTATTTAAGCTAAGATGTCCAGGAAATAGTGTTAGCTGTCAGTTGGCTACCTGAGGCCCAGGAGAAGTAAACTGGCTTTTCCTCCCCAGCCCTAGCTCTCATTATCCAGTTCCCATGAGGCTCTAGACTCCCAGTCCCAACTAGATGTAAACCTTCCCATTCTTACCCCTGCCAGAGATAACCTAGAGCCCAGCTCCACCCAGACTCAAGCCTGGGGTGGGGGTAGGGTGGTGTGGAATGGGACCTAAGATTGTGTTCTAAGAGAACCAAGCTAAAATTGGAACCTAATCTCCTTCCTCACTGCAGAAACCAAGGTGGTTGGGGAGGGAGGTTAAGAATAATGCTTCACACACATTGGGAGAGGAGGGGAATGAGCGGTGTATATCTGTATATTTGTGATTATCTTTTGAAGTAAATATTCTTCTTTATAAAAGCTCATTATGTTATGCATACAAATATACAAATATGTATATATGTCACGTGTATGTGTATATATATATATATATTTGCCTATTCTAATTATACTATAAATTATTCTATGCATCATCTTTTCCAGCCAACATGTCTCAGTGAGAAATTAGGTGGGACTGCTTACAAAAGTACTATTTACTTTCAAGTGTCACACATACTATGGCATTTTTTTTAAAGAACACTTACCTAATGAAATAAACACGCCCAACATTTCGGTCCTTTAAATCTGGGAATTAACTGACATTACTACTTTATTATATTCTAAGTGATGAGCTCTTCACTAGGGCTGCTCTGAAACTCAGGGCCAGGTGATGGATGAGCTGCAGTTCTTGGCCTTCCACAAGTGAGATAACTTAAGTCCTTCAAAAACAGAAGTGAACAATGCCCTGGATGACTTCATCATAGGCCATCATCATAGTTCTCAGGCACTAAAGCTACATAAAATACAACTATTCTCATGGCCATCACCTTAATCTGAGCCGTTGTCAGGATTACTCTTGATTATTATAATTTGCTCCTATTTGGTCTCCCTGCTTCTAGTCTCTCCCACTTTCTAGTAGGTGCTTAATAAATATTGATTGACTGATTGATTTTTCTGACTGACCCATCCTTCACATGGTTGCCAAAGCAATCTTCTTAAGGAATAGGTCTGACCACATCACTGCCCTGCTTAAAAATCTTCAGTGACTCCCTATTTCTTCCAGATAAAATATCTTTCAAGAATAGAATATCCACTCAGCATAATTCTCAAGACTCTCTACAACTAACTCCAACCTACCTTTCCAGGCTTATTTCATATTACTCCCCTTCATGCACTGTATGCTCCAGCAAAACTGAACTACTATCCATTCCTCAAAGTCAATGTGATATCTTAACTCAGTTACCTAATAATACTCGTGTGACCTTGAGCAAATTTCACTTACCTAATCTTGGTCTCTGTTTCCTCATCTGTAAAATGAGGGTGTTGGACTACATAACTTCTGAGTTCCCTTATAGTTCCAAATCTATGATCCTAGATCACACAAGCCGACTTCCTCAAACCACTTATTTTATTCATGTCTGTGAGGGATTGTCTGATGTTGGCTACATGCCACATAGGGGTTGTGGCAAGATGGGGCAGGGACAAGATATTAGGAAGTAACCAGAGCTTACGGTCCCAAGGCAGGGGGCTGTGCCATGTGGAGTTGTGGTGAATTGGGGTAGGAACAGGATACGGGGAAGTAGCCAGAACATGTGCTCCTGAGGCAGGGGGCTGTGCCACGTGGGAGTGGGACGGCAGAGAACGAGCTCCCTTTGTCTAGTCCTCTCCCTAGGTGCAGCGCTAACCCCAGACATCTCCTTACTGTATCCGGGCCTAGCTTCCTTTGTCACGTCCTCTCCCTTGGTGCAGCGCTAACCCCAGACATCCCCTTCCAGTATCTGATCCTACAATCAATCACTAGTAGCCGGGCTGAGGAGGAGGGGCTAGGAAGGTATATAAGGGGCGTTAGGTGTCGGAGCTCGCTCTCTTGCTCTTGCTCTGGCTTTCCTGCTTGGCCTTGCTGTGATGGTCTCTGAATAAAGTTCGAGTGCTTGCACCTCCCGATCGTCTCATCTCTATGTTTATCCGGGTGGGCTCCGAGGACTGGTGAGTATGACCCTGGCAGCCTGCTCCTGTTAGAAGGAGAGTGCACGGCCCGACCGGCATTCTCTTCCCTAAAGACAATCTTACCTGCTATTCTACCAAGAAAACAGGAGCCATTTGTTATGAATTTCCTCTTCATCATATGCCTCAAAAATTGTACACATCATCCTCCATTCTCTCTTTGCTCCAAGCTCTGACGAACCTTTTCTCTTCAACAAAATCAACCCCTCTTATATCACTGATCTTGTTCCCTCTCATATGCTCCAAGAGCTTGACCCTTCTGTCATCCTCTCTCTCCCTAATCTTTAATCTTAATCTCTCTTCAAGGTCTTTACCTACTTCATACAAACATATTCAGTTCTATCTTCAAAAGAAAAAAAAAAACCTTCAAAAGGCCCTCCCATCACCTCAAACTATTATCTAGTATCTCTCCTTTTTCTATCCAAACTCCTAGGGAAAAAAAAATATTTACTTTACAGCTTCCATTTGCTCATGTCCTACTCACTTCCCAGACCTTTTTGTTCTGGCTTCTGACTCTAACATTTGGCTGATACTGTTTCTCCAAGATTAACAATGATCCTTTAATTGCTAAATCATAAAGCTCTTTTCTTAGTCTTCATGTTTTTTGCCTCCTCCTAATGTTTCTCATTCATAGGAATACATTCTTAAAGAACTTGATGTCATTGATTTCAGGAAGTCTAGTGATTTGTAAATTATCATTCCTTAACTTGTTTTCCATGGTGATTTTTTAATGGTATATACTAATTTCTCAGTCTTTTAAATTTGTTCCACTATTTCTTGTCTCATTAAATTATTAAGTTCTGTTCATTCCATTCAATTTTTTTAGGGAGTCTGCTATTTGGTTCATATTTTCAACCTTTCACAAGATATTTATTCTTCAACTAACTTTTTTTCTTTTTCAGAGTTCTACTCTCATTTTTATCTTTTGTTTCATTTCTAGGTAAATTTTGTAAAGATGTGGTCAAAAGATGTTTAAATTCCTTTTTATTATCATTCAGTAATCATCAAAGATATATCATTTTAATATTTTTAAAATTATTTTCAGACCCTTAATTAATTTCTTGTTTATTTTTTTGTTAGATTTGTTTTATTTTGTTTCTGAAAAACACTCTTGGAGGTCTTGGGGCCAAGCTATTCTTTTTCTCAAATGCTATTAATGTGTATTGCAGAGTTATTCTTTTTTATCTAAGTTTTCCTCTTAGGTTTTTCTTAACTCAGAGTACTTTTTCATTATATTTAGAGTGGTTTGTTTAGGGGGACGGAAGCTAGATGGCTCAGTGGATAGAACACTGGTCCTAGAGTCAGGAAGACCTGAGTTCAAAACTGACCTCAAACATTTACTAGCTTTGTGACCATGGGCAAGTCACTTAACCTCTGTTTGCCTTAACCTACTAGAGAAGGAAATGGCAAACCACTATAGCATTTGGAGATACCAAGAAAATTCCATGGACAGTATGGTGCACAGGGTCACAAAGAGTTACACATGACTGAACAACAAATTTAGAGTGAGCACCCTCGTTTTTAGAGTGTACTTCTGTTTACGTATATCTGCAACAACAGCCCTCTTAAATGAGACAGGGAGAATCTATCTAATCTTGTCCCCTCTGAACTCTAAATGCACTGCCATTCACTGAGTGGACAAATTCACTTTTCTCCTCTTGAACTAAAGAAGCAGTAATAAGTTCTTTTAATTCACACTCTTTTTTTTTACATATAATTTTTTCTCAATTATATATATATATATATAAACAAAAAAATTTAACATTCTTTTTTTTTAAAATTTGAGTTCCATCTTCTTTGCCTCCCTGTCTCCCCTCTTCTTGAGAAGGCAAGAAATTTGATATAAATTATACATGTGAAATCATGCAAAACATTTCCATATTAGTGACATTGCAAAGGAAAACATAGACCAAAAACAAACAAAAAAACCAAGATTAATAAAGTTTTAAAAGTATGCTTCAGTTCTGCATTCAGATTGGATCAGTTTTATTTCTGAAGGTGAATAGCATTTTTCATAAGTCCTTTGGAATTGCTTTGGATAATTGCATTGCTGAGAATACCTGTCATTCACAGTTGATCATCAGACAAATATTGTTACTATGTACAATGTTCTCCTGGTTCTGCTCATTTCACTTTGAATCAGTTCATAAAAGTCTTCCCAGGCTTTTGTGAAAGCATCCTGCTCATCATTTCTTATAGCACAAGTGTTCCATCACAATCATATACAACAACTTGTCATTCCCCAATTGATGGGTAACTCCTCAATTTTCAATTCTTCACCACCACAAAAAAGAAAAAGAAAAAAAGAGCTGCTACAAATATTTTTGTACATATAGGTCCTTTTCCTTTTTTTTGATCTCTTTGAGGTACAGACCTAGTAGTGGTATTTCTAAATCAAAAGGTATGCACAGTTTTATTGCCCTTTGGGCACAGTTCCAAATTGTTCTTGTTGAGAATGGTTAAATCAATTCACAACTCCAAGAACAATAAATTAGTACCCCTATTTTCCCACATCCCCTCCAACATTTGTCATTTTTCTTGTCTGTCATATTAGCAAATCTGACAAGTGCAAGATGGTGCCTCAGAATTGTTTTAATTTACATTTCTTTAATCAATAATGATTTAAAGCCTTTTTTCATATGACAATAGATAGTTTTGATTTCTTCTTCTGAAAACTACCTGGTCATATCCTTTGACTATTTATTAATTGGGGAATGATTCATATTCTTATAAATTTTACTTCATTCTCTATATATTTGAGAAATGAGGCCTTTATCAGAGAAACTTGCTACAAAAGAACTTTCCTAGTTTGCTGCTTTATTTTGAATCAGTCACATTGGTTTTGTTTGTGCCAAGACTTTTTTTTAATTTGATGTAATCAAAATTATCCATTTTATATCCCCTAATGCTCTATATCTTTTGTTTGGTCATAAATTCTTCCCTTACCTATAAATCTGACGGGCAAAATATATCATGCTTCTCTAATTTGCTTATGATATCACCTTTTATGTCTAAATCATTTTTACTTTATCTCAGTATCACATGTGAGATGTTGGTCTATATCTAGTTTCTGCCAAACTGCTGTTCAGTTTTCCCAGCAATTTTTGTAGAATAGTGATTCTTGTCACAAAATCTTGGATCTTTCAGTTTGCTGAACACTAGATTACTATAGCCATTTACTACTGTGCATCTATTCCACTGGTCTACCATTCTATTTCTTAGCTAATGCCAGACTGTTTCGATGATAACCATTTCATAATAGAATTTGAGATCTGGTACTGCTCAGCCACATTCCTTCACAATTTTTTTCACTGATTCCCTTGATATTTTAGATCTTTTGTTCTTCCAGATGAATTTTATTATTTTTTTCTAGCTCTAACACAATCTCTTATAAAGGGGCACAGAGAAAGGGTTATGCTACTATAGTGACAAGTAGTTCCTTTAAGCCAGAGACCTGCAAAGTTCTTAAAGTTGGGTCTCTGGACAATGCAAACAAGCCCAGCCATTTCTTCACTCAACAAAATTCCTATGTTGTCCAGTAGGTTATCTTGTTTAAACAAACAAGAGGTTTGCCACCTCAGTCATGCTTTCAAAGTTCTCTATTTGGTCCTCATAGTAGTCTGTGCCTTGCATTTTATTTATTTTTTTTTTCAGGTTTCTTTTTTTGAATTTTTTTTAATATGGTAATTTTTTATTTATTTTTTTTTTTGTTTTCAACATTTACTTCCACAAGATTTTGAGTTCCAAATTTTCACCCCATCTTGCCCCTCCCCCCACCCCAAAATAGCATGCATTCTAAATATCCCTTCCCCTAGTCTGCCTTCCCTTCTATCTCTCCCCCCCTTCTCTTATCCCCTTCCCCTTCAATTTTCTTGTAGGACAGGATGGATTTCTGTACCCCATTTCCTGTATTTCTTATTTCCCAGTTGCATGTGAAACCATTTTTTTTAAACAGGTGTTTTTAAAACTTTGGGTTCCAAATTTTCTCCTTTCCTCCCTCCCCACCCACCCTCATTGATAAGGCAACTAAATATAGGTTATATATGTGCAGTTATTCAAAACACTTCCATAGTAGACATGTTGTGAAAAACTAACTCTATTTCCCTTAATCTCATCCCGCCCACCCATTTATTCTATTCTTTCTTTTGACCCTGTTCCTCCTCAGAAGTATTTGCTTCTGATTACTCCCTTTCCCAATCTGCCCTCCTCTCTATCCTTCCCCTACTCTCTTGTCCCCTTCCCCCCTCTATTTTCCTGTAGGGTAAGACAGATTTCCATACCCAATTGAGTGTGTATGTTATTCCCTCCTTAGTCAAATACTATGAGAATAAGATTCACTCATTCCCTCTCACCTTCCCCCATTTCTCCTCCACTGTAAGAGCCTTTTCTTTTCCGGTTTTTTTTGTGGGATAATTTACCCCGTTCTACCTCTCCCTTTCTCCTTCTCCTAGTATATTCCTCTATCACCCCTTAATTTTATTCTCCAGATATGACCCCTTCATTTTCAACTCACCCTGTGCCCTCTATCTATCTATATCTATATCTATATCTATATCTATATCTATATATATGTACATATAATTTTTTCCCCTCCAACTACCCTAATACTGACAAAGGTCTCATGAGTTACAAATATCATCTTTCCATGCAGGAATGTAAACAGTTCAACCTTAATGAGTCTCTTATGATTTTCTCTTTCCTCTTTACCTCTTCATGTTCCACTCGAGTCTTGTATTTGAAAATCAAATTTTCTATTCAACTCTGGTCTTTTCATCAAGAATGCTTGAAAGTCCTCTATTTCACTGAATGACCATTTTTTCCCCTGCAGGATTATACCCAGTTTTACTGGGTAGGTGATTCTTGGTTGTAATCCTATCTCCTTTGCTCTCTGGAATATTATATTCCATGCCCTGCAGTCCCTTAATGTAGAAGCAGCTAAATCTTTTGTTATCCTGATTGTGTTTTCACAATACTTGAATTGTTTCTTTCTGGCTGCTTGTAATATTTTCTCCTTGACCTGGGAACTCCGGTACTTGGCTACAATATTCCTAGTTTTTCTTTGGGGATCTCTTTCAGGAGGAGATCTGTGTATTCTTTCAATTTCTATTTTGCCCTCTGGTTCTAAAATATCAGGACAATTTTCCTGGATAATTTCTTGAAAGATGATGTCTAGGCTCTTTTTTTGATCATGGCTTTCAGATAGTCCAATAATTTTTAAATTCTCTCTCCTGGATCTATTTTCCAGATCAGTTGTTTTTCCAGTGAGATATTTCACATTGTTTTCTAATTTTTCATTCTTTTGGATTTGTTTTATAGTGTCTTGATCTCTCATAAAGTCACTAGCTTCTAGTTGCTCTACTCTAATTTTTAAGGAAGTATTTTCTTCAGTAATCTTTTAGACTTCCTTTTCCATTTGGCTAATTTTGCTTTTTAGGGCATTCTTCTCCTCATTGGTTTTTTGGACCTCTTTTGCCATTTGGGTTAGGCTATTTTTTAAGATGTTATTTTCTTCAGTATTTTTTTGGGTCTCCTTTAGCAAGTTGTTGACTTGTTTTTCATGATTTTCTTGCATTACTCTCAGCTTTTCCTCTACTTCTCTTACTTGCTTCTCAAAATCCTTTTTGAGCTCTTCCAAGGCCTGGGACTGATTCATATTCTTCTTGGAAGCTTTGGATGTAGGAGCGTTGGCTTTGTTGTCTTCTTCTGGTTGTATGTTTTGATCTTCTTTGTCACCAAAGTAAGATAATATAGTCTGACTCTTCTTGCACTGCTTACTCATGATCCCAGCCAATTACTTGAGTTTTAAACTCTTTGTTAAGGTAAAAGTCTGCTTTCGATGTGGAAAATGTACTGTCCCAAGCTTCGGGGGTTTGTACAGCTGTTTTCAGAGGTACTTCTAGGGACCTGTAAATTTTTAGTTCTTCCAAGATGGTATGAGAAGGGGTGAGGTGTTTTCTCTCCACCACCACAAGCTCCACCGCACCAGTGTTCCTCCTCGCCCCAGGACCGCCCCTCAGAACTGTGACCCAGATCCAAGCACAGATAAAGCAAGAGATTCCTGCCTCAGCACTGGCAAAGAGATCCCTGCAACTCCCCTCTGATCAGCCACTCGATTCCCCCTCAGTCTGTGGGCCAGAAGCTCAGGAAAAAGCTGCGACCCTGGGCCGCACTTGAGACTTGCGGCTAAGACCTAGCTCTTCTCTCACCACAGTCACAGACTTTTCCCACTGACCTTTTAAGTTGTCTTTGGTGTTCAGGGGTTGATAAGTCTGGAAACCACCACAGCTGCCCGTGATTCAGTCCTCTGAGGCCTGCTCCAGGGTCGCTGCAAACTGCACACCCATGCCGAACTGCCCTCCTCTCCCCGCCCAGCACGATATACCTTTCCGATCAACCATGCAGGTTGCCTTTGGCTGGAAATTTGTTTCACTCTGTCTTTTTGTGGGTTCTGCTGCTTAAGAATTTGTTTAGAGCCATTTTTTTCAGTATTTGGACAGCTTTGGGAGAGAGCTCAAGACTTCTGCCATCTTGGCTCCGCCTCCCTTGCATTTTATTTATAAATTGTGTTTATTCACACTTGAATTTTTTCATTTTAAAAGTCTTTCATTTTTTAAAAATTCTTTTATTTGTCCCCTTTTTACAACTATGATCATTAATCTATTAAAGATGCAGAGCTTTACATCCTTCACAAGTTGATTTAATTTTTCTTCTTTATGCAAAAGTTCATTTTTTTCCCACAAAGTCCATTTTCTGCCTCCTTTCAATAACCACCTGCTCAAATAAAAAAGGGGCAAACCTTAGACTAACAAAACAAAATTCAATTCAGTATAGTCTTACACTTAGGCACAAAAACTCAACTTCATAAGTGTAAAATGAAGGCATGGATAAATATCAGTTATTAAAAAAAAAGGTCTGATTATTTTAATAAATGCAAACTCAGTATAAGTTAGGAGTACGATGTAACAGTCAAAAAAGATAATGTAGTCCTGGATTGAATTACGAACATAGGTTGCAGGAATAATGAGATGATAGTACCACTATATTCTGAACTTGTTGAACCTTATCTCAAGCAATATGTTCAGGTCTGGGCATCATGTTCTAAGGACATTGATAACTTGAAGAATGCCCAGGGAGGACAATTAGAACAGTGAAATGTCACATGATAATCAATTGAAGGAAATGGTCATGTTTCACCCACAGAAATAAAAAGTAAGGGCAGACAAGATGTTTTCACTAAGTATTTAAAGTCTCATAATGTAGTTACAGGGCAGCTAGGTGGCACAGTGGATAAAACACTGGGCCTAGAGTCAGGAAGACTTATCTTCCTGAATTCAAATCCAGCCTCAGACACTTACTGTGTGACCCTAGGCAAGTCACTTAACTCTGTTTGCCTCAATTTCTTCATCTGTAAAGTGAGCTGGAGAAGGAACTGGCAAACCATTCCAGTATCTTTGCCAAAAAAACCCAAAGTGGGGTCATGAAGAGTCGGACACAACTGAAAAACAACAACAATATAAGGAAGGGATAATATTTGTTTTGTTTTACTCCCGAGAGCAGAACCAGGAGCAATACGTGGAAGTTACAAGGAGATAAAATTAGGCTTGATGTCAAGAAAAACTTTATTGATTTAAATTGTCCCAAAGTAGAATGAGCTGTCTCAAGAGCTAATGCATTTGTCTTGTTTGGAGGTTTTCAAACAGAGACTAAACACTGACTTTTCAGGTATATTATAGTAGATATTCCTTTTTATATGTAGGCGGGATTATATTGCCACTGAGGTCTCTCCCAACTCTCAAATTCTGTGATTCTTGGACCTTTCCAAGGACCAGCGATTGAATGAAATGCTTTCTCTTTGTCCTTAACATCTCTGGGATTCAATAACATTAATATTTTTCAATGTCAGCTATCCTAACTTTTCATGGGATTTAGAGCTGCAATGAGTCTTTAATGGCCCTTTAAGGCTTTAATCTAATTCAACCACCTCACTTATAGATGAGGAAACCAAGATTCCATTCTGTTTTGCTATTTTTAAAAAAATACTAAATCTTGAGTCATATGTATATATGCATATGTATTATGTATGCATATATAATACATCAATATATATTTATATTTTGTCAAGGAGAATATTTATGAAAACTTTTCTGGAAACAATACTTTTAAAAAATAGGGGGCAAGGTCTCTAGAGACAGCTCAGAGAAGCAGCCCTATGCATACAATGTCATTTTTGACCCATTGGTCTGAATTATTGTATTTGTGTATTGTAATTTGCTTCTTTTAATGAAATATGTTCTTTGCTAATGAGTTGAAACGGATGGAGACTGACAATTTTAATGGTGTCTGATGTATGATCTCCCCATATCACTGAATATGGGAACTCTCAAGCGAGAGAAAAGGTCAGCTCAGTTCTCGTCTGAGGACACCGAAGACAACTTGACACAGAATAAGTTCAGGGGTGGCTTTGGTAATGACATGCAGTATATACTCCTTTCCATTCTTATCTCATATTTGGGAAGAGAACATTTTTATTCCTCTAAATATCACTGAGCCAGATTTTGACAGTTTGGAAACTTCTAACCCCCACCTCCAATCTCTTCTCTCTCTTTCTCTCTCTCTCTGTCTCTCTCTCTCCCTTTTTTGTTCTTTTCCTGGATGAGGCCCTGGCCCCTCTCAGAGCTTACTGGAATTGATTTTCAATTCAAATGACTCCACCTCTGGGTCATCTAGCAGGCAAGAGAGGTACAACCATTATGATTCTGTCTTTTGGAGATCTAGACACATTTTTCAATTTACAAAGCTACAAATTAACTTCCCTATTTCTAATGGCAGGGTTCCATTTACTGGGAGAACAGACTTTCCCCCATAGTAAAGCAGTCAAGTTCAGCATGTCCATAACCTCCAAAGCGGCCAGTGATTCTCAGAAATACACACACACACACACACACAAGCACTGGAACGTACTCTTTAAACCTACTTAGAGAAGATTTAAGAAAAAGCATATGATACCACCCTCCCCATGACTCCACATATGTCATTGCAAAAGCTTCTCTCCCTACAAAACATGAACAAGAAGGTCCTGTGTCCTTGATTGCTGGATAGATGGTGATTTTTCTATCTAAAAGTTTAGGAATAGGAAATAAAGACCTTTCTGGTTGACCATGACATATGAGAAAAGACAGAAGCAATATGTTAAGGGAAAGAACAGTGAAATTGAAGTTTAAAAATCTGCAATCAAATTCTGGCTCTGTTGTATGAACTTGTACAAGTCTCTTCATCTCTCTGGGCCTCGTTTTTTTTCATTTGTGAAATGAGAGAGTTGGACCAAATGATCTTTAAAATCCTTTATAGTTCCAATTGTCTATGTCCATACTAGAAGACTAGGTAGAGATGTCCAACAGGCAATAGGTTACATGGGAATGGAGTTCATTATAGAGATGATAGCGAGCTGATAGATCTGGAAATTATCTGTATAAAAATGATAACCCATCCATGGGAACTGAAAAGACAACTGAAAAGAAAAAAAGGTATAGAGCAGAGGTTCTTATGTGTCATGGACCCCTTTGGCAGTCTAGTGAAACAAAGGGACCCCTTCTCAGAGCAATGATTTTTTTTTTATTTCATAACTGGAAGAAATGATAAATTTCCATTAGAGTTTAGTAGAAATAAAGATGTAACGTTTTCTCATACAATTTTATAGACTTTCTAAATTCTACATACAGACTGGTCTATGGATCTCAAAGAGATCCATCTAGCATAGAGAAAGGAGAGAAGAGAGCCTAAGACAGAACTCTGGGGACTACCTGTGATCATGGAGGGAAACCTGGACAATGACCCAGCAAAGGATCATAGAAGCAGACATAGATAAGGAAAGAGCCTTAGGAGGATCCGTTAGACAAGTAGAAGGACGTGAAGAAGAAAGTAAAGACAGGAAAATACGGTGAGAAAAGAGTACCCAGGAATAGTATGCAGAACTGAGAAGGATTTTAGAGGTCATATAGTCCAACTATCTCATTTCACAAATAAGAAAAATGAGACCCAAGAGGTAAGAAGACTTGTCCAAGGTCATACAACAGAACAAGGATTTGAATGCAGGTCTTCAACAGTGCCAAATGCTCCCAAGAGATCAAGAAGAATAAGAACTGAGACTAGATAATGACCACTGGAATTAAGAAATTAAGGAGTGGGAGGCAAGGAGTGAAGTCAGCTTTATCCAGGAGTTTGAACAAGAAACAGAGGAGAAATATAGGACAATAGCTTGAGAAGGTAGTAGGAGGAATAAAGTGAAAGTTTTTAAGGGTGAGGGAGACCCTAAGATTATTTTTAAGTGTAGCAAGAAAAAAGCCATAGATAGAGTGAGATTAAAGATAGGTAAATGTTTAAAAGAGAAATGCCCAAGAGTCAATCTACAGTCATTCCTTCCAAAACACAGGGGTTAGGGGTATAGTGCCCCCATGATCTGGAAAATCTGAATAAAATTTTTGGCTCTCCCTTCATACCAGAGAAGTCTGAATTATTATAGTATTAAAGGATAAAATATGTAGACATTATAGAAAACTATACATACATTTTATGCATTTCTGAGTTTCTAAACTTTTTCTGTCATCTGCTGGCCTTTGCATGTCATCTGTGGCTTCCAAAAATTCTCATTTAATTTCTTATGTTGACCCCCAATAGATCAAAACCGAAATGGTGAAAGTTGCAATATGGAAGAGATAACTGTACAACCTAATCCCAGAAGAATATAGCATCAACAGCATAAGTAGACAGGCTGACCTTGGCAAGGTAAAGATCCACCTCTTCACTGGGGTAAAGGAGTAGGGAATGTTGTGTCTAGGGATTTTGAAGGAGGAGAAGAAACTGACAATAGTTTGCTGTTATCTTCTCAGTAAAGTAGGAGATAAAGTCCTAGAAGCAAAGAATAGGGGGAGCAAGTGATTTAAGAAGCTTGAGTGAACAAGAGAAGGTTCAAGATGGCCAATTTCAGTGTGTAAGACTGACAACCTCTTCCAGAATGCTGAGATGGTCCCACATGCATTTGGATGAGAAAACTGTAAAGTAAGATAGTCTCAGTTATGGAAGAATAAAATAATGCCCATTTAGTAATAGGGGTCCAGCTGAGATGAGACAATAACAAAAATGTGTGAATTAATGATTTCTTCATATGTTCATATATTTGTAAAGCCATGGATATGGATGTATTATATTCATCCATTCAAGAAACATTTATTGAGCACTGTGAAGAATGACTTCTCTTGATAGTCTGTGTCTTGGAGACTCAGAGCTCCCAGAGTCCCCCCTCTCTCCTTCTGTTCCAAAGGTCTTCCCAAAGACATTACTGAAAATGAGATTGCCTTGAGTCTTAACCTAGTCAAACTCCAATGTGGGCCTGAATTGATTTAATCTACTCAGCTTTGAGTGGAGACAGATGCTTCTGCCTAGATAGCCCAAGACTGGGGGTGTTCTGATAGAACAGGTATTCAGTGACCTAAGTCACATACTCAAGACCTCATTTTAATATAGCCCACCTCCTAGTGTGTTGACCAATCAGAGCTGTTTGGCACCCCTTGGGAATACCTACTCTCTGAAGGGCGTATAACACTGTACTCCCAAATCACAAAACCAGCCAGTTCCAAACTGGCCCCCTCAGGGTGACCCAGTTTTGGACTGAACTCCCATGTGATGCATGTCAAGCCAGCTTGAGAGAAATTAAACTGTGGACACACACACCCTAATTTCGTTTGTCTCTTTCTTAGAAAAGACTGTAATTTATTGAGGTTCAACAATACTTATATATGTCCTGTATTAGGCTAAGTGGAGACATAAAGATACCTGCATAGTTGTATAAATTCATAGATGCATAGAGCTCTTCCCTTAGAGAATTTCTAAAAAAATATATAATAAGTGTAAAGGCCAAACTTCTAAAGAGACACAACTAATAAATTCATCAACTGAGATTATGTCTAATCTTTTGTTGTTGATTTTTGTTGTTGTTGTTGTTGATGTGTGGGACAGAGACCACTGTCTCTGTCACTGTTTCTGAAAGCAGAAAGGAGTTTATTGCTTTTTCATGAGAAAGAGTACTGCCCGTGGTCATCCTAATGGCACTGGCCAGGGAGGACGAGTATGGTACAAGTTGGTTACAGAAAGCAAGACTTATTTATACCCTAACTCGAGTTCCTCCTCCCAAACCTCCTTCTCCTTATCCCATTGGCTGGGCTTCAGGGGGCACAATCTATTCACGGAAATCTTCCCCATCAACAGAGTACACAAGTTTGCCTGAAGACAAGAAAAGATGGGAAGTCCTGCAGTTTAGGTTGAGGGGGTAGGGCCATTCCACTCCCTCTGCTACGCGCTCAAAAACAGGACCCAACGGGATTTTGACAATGTCAGAAGGAGTATGTTTCAACAATATAATTAGAAGACCATCTACAACAGGTGCCTCCAATTTCTCTCCTCCCACTCTTCTTACTATCTGGCTTCTGACCTTATCTCTCTCCAAATGACCAGTGATCTCCTAATTGCTGTCCTTTGTGAGAACTATTAACAAAAAAAAAACTATTAACCCTCTGAGAAGGCTTCACTTCTGAGAGATCATCTCTCACATATATAACATTTTGTTTTCTTGAACTATAATCTGTTGTTGCCTATAATCTTGTTTGTTTGAACTGAAAGGTCTGTAATTTATTATCTCAGTGGAGAATGCGTCTAAACTTCATAAGTATGTGAGAATCCTACCCTCTTGTCTTTCCTTCTGGACCT
This sequence comes from Vombatus ursinus, assembly GCF_900497805.2. Classification (NCBI taxonomy): domain Eukaryota; kingdom Metazoa; phylum Chordata; class Mammalia; order Diprotodontia; family Vombatidae; genus Vombatus; species Vombatus ursinus. Next base: position 28,100,173 of record NW_020954594.1, on the reverse strand, counting down.
TCATTCAGTAGTTTCAATCTCAACAAAGTACTCAAATGAGTCTTCCTTAAAAAGGTTGCCCCTTCCCTAGATGATCAGCAATGTGACCATAAGAATGAGCCTAATTATTATTAACATGATGTAGCATGACTATGATGATTTATTATTATTAATGACAATATTGGGGGGTTTAATATTTTAAGCATTTTTACATATATTGCAACCCAAGGAGGGAGGATGGCAAAAACACACTTGACTGCAAGTCTGGTGCCCTGAATTTTATCTAGTCTGGGCTCTGCTAGTGAGAGAAATGATTATATCTCTCTTATATGAATAATCAATTATTGAATTGGGAGGTTGTTCAGTCTCTGAAGGACATTGTTGATGGTTGAGATTGCTTAAATCTCCATAGGGATATATTCTTTTCAATCCTGGGTAGGAGACCCTACCCAACTAGAGAATCTAACAAAGAATTTAATCTAAGGTGAATTTGGCCCATTGTTTTCCACTCAGGCAGGCTCAGGGTAGAGGTGGACTCCTTTTTGTCTAGATTGCCCTAGGCAGGGGTAGTCTGAATAAAACATAAGTCTCTTAAAGATAAATCAAGACTGAGTGATCAGAGTCACATCCCCCAGCCCCTCATTAGAATAAGCCCACCTCTCATTAAAATGTTCATTCTTCTCATTAATTAGAGTTGATTGCCACCTTCAGAAACACCCATTCTTCCAAAGGCATATAAGCTTTGAATAAATTACATGAGATATCTTTGGCATTTGAGAGTGCCTTTGACCCCTTTTATTATCTGCTAACATGATTAATAAAATAATTAATTACCCAGAAACTATGTATCTCAAACTTTTTATACATCACACTACAAACCATCTGTGTTGCCTTTGTAGTAGAAAGAGCACTAAATTTAAAGTTAGGTCTGCATATCTGCTGTGTTATGTGATGTTGACCTCTTTGGACCTTAGCCTCCTCATCTGTAAAATGAGAGAGTTGAACTAGACCAGGGGTTCTTAACCTGGGAACAGTAAACTTAGTTTAAAAAAAAAAATATATATATATATATATATATATATATATATATATATATATTCTGATAAATGTATCCCAATATAATTGGTTTCTTTTGTAATCCCATGAATTTTATTTTATGCATTTAAAGCCATATTCAGACAAGGGGTCCATTGGCCTTACCAGATGCCAAAGGAGTCCCTGACACACACACAAAATGGTTAGATTATCTTTAAAGATCACTTCAGGCTCTACATCTATAACTCTGTGATATTTTTTTTATCACACTGAGAGCACCAAAAAGCTAAAAACAAAAGTGGGAACTGAAAAAAACAAGAGGGAAGGCACAGAAGTAGGTGAGAATACTAACTCAGAACCTAGTATAGTGGCCTCCACATAATAAGAATTCAAATATTAATTGAATGAATGAATGAAATGTCTGTAACTTACCATTTTTCCAAGGGTCCACTCTGTCACCAGGAAAGCAACTGGGACTATGCCCTATGAGCTGGATGAATATGGAGAGAGAAAAAAACATTTCCTCAATGGATTCAAAGTCAAAGAATATCCACTCCAAATTAATGTGTATTAAGCACCTACTATGTGCCAGGCACTATGCTAAACACTGAGGGTATAATTGATAAAAAACAAAGACAGTCCCTGCCCTCAAGGAGTTTGCAATCTAAAGGGGAAACAGCTCACCAAAGGAAGCAGGAAATTGGAAGAAGAGGGGAATGGAAATCAGGGGAACTATCTCATTCCATGGAACTAAGACCAGGCAGAGCAGCAGATGCAAAGTGGAGTGACTTGAACAAAGAGCTTCCAAAAGAAGATTTACAAACTATACATACCATGTTCCAATCATTGATAGTAAGGAAAAACAAATTAAAATAAACATGAGGTTTACCTTACTCCATGCAAACTGTCAAAGATGAAAAAAAAAAAAGGAAAGAGTCTATGTTGAAGGCTATAGATATATACGCTGATATATATGCTGATATTGGTGGAATTGTGCCATGGTCCAAACATCCTGGATTTCAGTTTGGAATTATTCATGGAAAGTGACTAAATTGTCCTTACTCTTTGACCTAGTAGTCCTATTTCTGGGGCTACACCCCAAGGAAGTAAAAAATGGAATAAAGGTACCTTCCATCTACATAATTCTCATTTGTATTTCTAATTAGCTCTCTCCAAGAGATTTTACTCTCCCATAGTTTTAGAGCTGGATGAACTGGATATTTAAGTACTGGCTCCAAAATGATATAATCAGTTATAGATCTGGAAGATCTGGAGAACAATGGAAAATGGGAATATCTTTGTTTCCAAGCCTTTTACTAGAATAAAGTTATCACTAGGAAAGAACAGATCATTTTTTTTGAATGTGAGAAATAGTTCAGAAAATCTTTTTATTTTTCATCAATGCCCTCACGTACTTTCTTGGGTATTTTGTAATTGACCTATCATTGGTTTTTGTCCCATAGAAACGAACCTCATAAATAAGATATTTTAAAACTCACTTCTAAAATGGCCTTCAATTACACACATACATGCCGCAATAAAGAAATCTATATTTGTGGAGTCATTTCTATCTTTCCACACCACAGAAAAAAATGTCTTTAACTTGCTTTACTGACATAAAAAATATCCTTTAAAGTCTGAGTCAAATGTCAACTCTTCCTTCACTGTGTCTTCTCTGTTTCGCAGGTCCCATTGCCCAACCTGGTGTGAAAGTGCTTCTTATTGTTCTCCATTTTACATCTGTCCTCATCTTTGGCACTCATCTTATGTTCCCTTACATTCTAGTTATTTGTGTGTTTATCTAATCTCTCATTACTAGACGATAAATTCATTGAAGATAGGAACTCATTTCTTATTCAGCATTGTATACACACACACACACACACACATACACACCATAGCCTTGACACTGTGCTTTGAATCGAACTGAGATGAATTGAATTGCATAAGTACACGTCTTTACTGGCATCAAAGGTCATGGGACTGATGTAATCTCTATGACAGTCAAGGGACATATAACAACTCAGTCTCTAGAAGAACGATGTGAAATGGATTCTAATCTATCCAGAACCTTGGAGGCATGCACAGTTGTGAGCTTGATCAACAACAAAAAATGCTTCATGAAATGATAATCTTATATTACAGTCAAAATTTCAAGGATGGGGTGGGGCAGGCACAGAGAGACAGCAGATTGTCTGAAAAAACAACAACAACAACAACAACTGTATTTGAGTGAACTGAAAGCTCAATCTAAGCCAAAAGCATGATAAGGCAACAACAAAAGCTAATGCATTAGCCTGTGTTAAAATCAGCATCACAACCAGGCCTACGGCAGTGATAGACCCACTGGACTCTTCCTTTAACATGGTGGTCAGTTTAGGCACCTTATTTTAGAGAGGACATTTACAAGCTAGAGAGTGATCAGAAGAGGGCAAATGGGGTGAAAGGGGCCTCAAGTTCTTGGCATATGAGGATCAGTTGAAGGAACAGATGTTAAGCCTGGAAAAGAGGAGATTTGGATGCTTGCCTTCATGTATTTTAGTGGCTGTCAACAACAGTGGGGTCTGCTTGACCCCAAAGAGCAGATCTAGGACCATTGAATAGAAGCTACAAAAAGGGACAAATTTAGGTTTGATATAAGGAAAAACTTCTAAATACAGTTATCAAAAAATAGAAAGCTGCCTTTTAGAGGACCACATCTTCCCCCCCAACACACACACACACACACACACACACACACTCACACACACACACACACACACACATTCTTCAGACAAAGCCTCGATGACCATTTGCGAAATATGTTTTAGAAGATGTTCTCATTCAGGAATGGGTTGTATTCGATGGCCTCTCAGAATCTTTCTAAGGCCCTTGGCCTCTGTGATTCTGGTTCCAAGTTGCATCTGTTTAATTTAACCACCGCTCCTCTGCTGCTGCTTTGTGACAAGAATGAAAGAGAGCTAGGGAGGGAGAGATGAATTGTCAGGCCAAATACCTTTGAAGCCAATTCAAAAGGCTTCACTACACAGGGAATAAATGACTCACAAAGTATCTTTGGTACAGAGTTCAAAAATCACCTTCCTCCAGCCTTCAGTCTCATTTACCCTTTGGCACAAATTTCTTCTCAAGAGGCCCACTGGCCAAGATGAAATAGCAGTAAAAAGACAGGTGTTTCCGACAGACTTCTGGAGTTTGGAAGTCTCTTCAGACTCCCTGCAGGAATGGACAAAGTAGCCCAAAATGCTGCCTAACTCTATACACTGAGAGATGCCGTCATTCTGGAAAACTCAGAGCTGGAAAACACCAAGAATGAACCAGAGCAGCAGATACACTGAAGGAAATTTTCTTGAGGATTTTTTTCCCTTTTTTCTTTCTCTGTCTTGAATCATTATCTAATGACACAAACCTCTTGCTAAGAACCTGGAGAGTCATTTATTCCAAAATGTGATGGTTCCATTTGTCTGCAAAGAGGATGGTAATGTGCTATTTCCCAAAGGGAGCAACAGCAAGAACAGAAATGCAATTTATTTTTTATTGCTGAGTTGGATTTTTTCAAATGATTTTTGCAGGCATGCTCTTTAATAGTTTTTTGGACGTATTTTACTTGTTGAAAAATTTCCATGCCCTCGCATAATTTCAATTATTCAAGGCAAAGAAGCAGTTCAGTTTCTTATACAATCCTTTGAATAAGACATTTTTATAACTTCAATTAATTGCTTTTTCCATTCAGAGTTTTTTTCAAATAAAATGGGATTAGAGATTTAAGTATAGTTTCTGTATTAATTCATATGGAACTGGTTATCCTTATTGGAAATTATGCTAGCTTATACTTTCAACTTTCTGTTTTTCATTATAAATTTTTTTTCTATTAGTGAATGTTGGGTTGGTCAAAGTCACTGTATGACACACTCTCTATTATGTGACCCTTCTTCACCCACTAGTTTGTAACAAGCCTCCTATCCTGACCATAGGATATTGTTGAATAGTCCAAGTAGAATATCTGATCTCAGTGCCAGTGCCTAACACTGAAGGTCCTACATGAACTAATGCCAACCTACCTTTCCATATTTATACTACTACTGCCCCTACAACTACCTTTCTACTTATATGCCATTCAAACTTGACTGTTTCATGAACTTAATGATTTCCAGTCTTCATATATTATCTGCCTGAATTTCCAACTCTTGGAATTCCCTTCTTCCTTCCTTACCTGATTCCTCCACCTGTTGAAATCCCACTTGTCTTTCATCATTTAGCCCAGATACCACTTCTTCCATGAAGCATTCCCTCATCCTCTTAATGCAAAAAAAAAAAAAGTTTTTTATTTGTCCATAGTTAATACATTGTTTCCACCTATCTTGTGCAGTTTCCACATTCTCTATTATGTATATGCATAACGTGCTCTCTAATATAGGGTAAATTTCCAGAAGATAGGGAATATGTTCTTGCAGAGTTCTTTGTCTCTAAGCACCTAGCAGCTCTCTGTATACAGTAAGTACAGAGCAAACGTAAATTGATTCAAATTGATTGCTACTTATTCATTACAGCTTAAATTCTAAGGTAAGGGTAGCTAGATGGTGCAGTGGATAGAGCATTGGCCCTGGAGTCAGAAGGACCTGAGTTCAAATGTGGTCTCAGGCCAGACATTTGACACTTAGTAGCTGGGTGACCCTGGGCAAGTCACTTAACCCCAATTGCCTTGCAAAAAAAAAAAAAAAAAAGCCCTATGCTTAAATTCTAAGGTAATTACCACTAAGATGGAACCAAAAGGGGGCAGGGTAGGAACTGTCTACAAGCAAATACTGACATCTTGCCACTGACTTCAATTATAGTGAATCTACTTCTGGGTGGCAAGAAAAGTTTGACTCTATAGTCAATTGACCCCATACTTCCCTCTCCATTGCCTTTATAACCACCCTAGCCCAGTCTAGCACTCAATCTGGACAGTACTGCCTTTACACAGGGGTGGAAATAGATACCTGCATGATACAATGACATGGTTTCAGAAAGAATAGTCCTCTTTCTCCTCTCCACCCCATCCAAAAAAACCCTCAGTCCCTCCCTCCCTCAGGTACTCATTGAGGCAGGAAATTTCTGTAATAAGAGATACAGCTTTCATGAATAACTATAGTAATTATTGCCTCTATAATTCCTTTGGCAGTTAATCATGTCTTGTTTCTGATATTGTTATCTTGATGTGTTATTTTAATCTTAATTTTATTTAACTTTTCATGTTTATGTGTGACTAGACTGCAGAATCACTGAGGCCACATCTTATACTTAATTTGTATCCTCCACAACACCTTACACTAGGCAGACACTCAGTACTTAAAAGATTGAGTTATTATATATTGAGTGATTAAAATGCAGATATTCCTGGGAGAAGCAGTACACTAACTTGCATTCTTACTGAGGTATTAATCACTAATAATAAATCCTTTCTTCAAAGCAAATTCTGATCAGTGGAAGGGTGATGAGAAAAAAGTCCTGGGCACTTAAAGCCTAGAAAATTAAGTAAAGGAATACTATGGATTTTTTTAAAGAGCAATCAACCAATAATCATTTATTAAGTGTCTGCTATGTGCCAGGCATTGTGCTAAGCACTAGAGATACAAAAAAAAGTAAAGGACAATCCCTGCCCTCAAGGAGTTCACGATCTAATGGGGAAGGCAATAAGCAAACAAGCTACATACAGTAAAAATAGTAAATAATTAAAAAAGGGAAGGAACTAGAATTTGATCAGCTGGTTTTAACCCTTGAAATCCCAAGGAAGGCTAGAAGAAACCTTGAGCTTAAATCAGGGGGACCATCTCTGGGAACAGCCAGTTCCTGCAGATCATAATCCTGAAGGACAATTTCTGCTAATAAATGTGTTGACTCCTCCCTCTATTGGGGGGGAAGGGGGGAAGAGGAGTTGTAGAAAGAGATGTCAAACATGTGACTTGCAACACTCCTGAATGCTTCCTAGACCAGATTAAAATGTAATTTTAAAATATTAAAAAAAGAAATATCAAAACAAAATAAGTAAAAATACAATAAAATATAGACAACATTACATTTTAAAACTAAGTCAATATGTGACATGCAAGGATCCTTATTATGATTTAGTGGCTCTCATTTTTATTTGAGTTTGACACTACTGATGTAGAAGATGGGATTTTAGTTGACACTTCAGGGAAGCCAGTTAACAGAGATGAGAAGGGAAAGCATTCTGGGCATGGGAGACAGCCAGAGAAAATGCCTAGAGCCAAGAAATGGAATGTTTTGCTTCTGGAACCACAAGTAAGCCAGTGTCACTGTTGAATAAATTGCCAGTGTCAGTGAATAGGTGAGGGAAGGATTGAGGTGTTTTATTTTTCCTTTGGGTGGGGTGGGGAGGAGGGAGAAAGGGGAAATCATACCATCATTGAAAAGTACAAGACATGGAGAAAGATAGAAGAAGAATGGAAAAGTTAGGTTATAAGAGCTTTGAATGCTAAATAGAGGATTTTGTATTTTTTGATCTTGGAGACAACAGGGAACCACTGGAGTTTATCAAATAAGGAAGTGATAAGATCAGACTAACACTTTAGGAAAATCACTTTAATGGCTAAATGAATAATGGATTGGAGAGGGGAGAAAGAGACTTAAGGAAAGTGGACCCACCAGCAGACTACTGAAATAGTCCAAGCATGTGGTATGGGCATGTACTGGGATAGTACTAGTATCAGAGGAGAGAAGGTATATTTGAGAGATATTGCAAAAATGAAATCAACAGGCCTTGGCAACAGATTGGATATGAGGAATGAGAGAGAGAGCCATAGGATGACACCTAGGTTTCAAGCCTGAGGGACTGGTAGGATGGTGTTGCCTTTTATGTAAGAGGGAAGATAGGATTGGGATGGTGGGGAGAGATTTAAGAAAAGAAGTTAAGTTCAGTTTTGGACATGTTAAGTTTAAGATGTCTACTGGACATCCAGTTTGAGGTATCTGAAAGGCAGTTGGAGATGTGAGATTGGAGGTCAACTGAGAGATTGGAGAGGGATAGTTAGATTTAAGAATCATCAGCATAGAGATGATAATTAAACCCATGGCAGCCAATGAGATAACCAAGTGAAGTTATACTGTGGCAGAAGAGAAAAAAAAAATTCAGGACAGAGACCCGGTGGACACTCACAGTTAGTGAACATGACCTAGGTAGGGATCCAGTAACAACTGCCTACTGCAAATGCCTTCTCTCAGAGATTACGTCCCATTTTAGACTGCATATCTTTTAGGTACATAATTGTTTGTATATAATTTCCCCCCCTCCCTATTTAAAATATGAGCTCCTTGAGAGCTGAGGAAACATTTTGGCATTCCTTTATATTCCCCAAGATTTAGCACAGTGCTTTGCATGTAGTAAGTGCATTCTAAATGCTTGTTGATAAGGACAGCTAGGTGAAGCAGTGGATAGAGGACCGACCCTAGATTCAGGAGAACCTGAGTTTAAATCCTGCCTCAGACACATAACACTTACTAGCTGTGTGACCCTGGGCAAGTCATTTAACTCCATTGCCTAGCCAAATAAATAAATAAATGCTTGTTGACTGACTGACAGGGAAACAGGACAAAGGTGAGATAGAACCTTCCCATGTTACTCAAAGCCAACCCTGGGTCCAGAACACAGAGGTGACCCATACCATTCAACAACATCCTCTCCTCATCTCTCTTTGACTTCCTCTTTCACAGCAACAAAGCTCTACTCAAGCTAATGGAAGAGGTTGACAACAGTGGCCAATAGAATATGAAGGGAGCTAGAGGAAGTTCAAGGCACTGTGCCTGGCAAAGACAAAAATGAAAGAGTCCACACATATATACAGCTTACCTTCTAATAGAAGGAAAAAAAAAAACATACACAAATCAAAAGGGGATGACATCTGACATGACCCTTGAAGGAAGGTAGGGATTTTAAGAGGCAGGGCTGCAAAGGGAGTCCTTTTGAACTATACAGGACAAGCCTGTACACCAGTACAGAGGAAAGAGATGGAATAAAGCTCAGGGAATAATTAGTAGGCCCTCTTGGCTAGAATACATAGTGCATGGAAAGAAGTAATATGAAACATCTGGAAAGCTAGGTGGAAGACTGTTAGAAATAAGGCCTTAGAGAAATCAAGCCTTCTAGTTAAAAACGAAACTAAGCTCCCAGTGAGTGAAGAATAGTGTATTTACGGTTCTTGGGAGAGAACCGGGCAAACCTCTCAGAGGAGATTGCACATAATATAGAAAAAAGAGACAGCTTTATACTGTTAGAATGCCTCCTTCCAGGCCTGGATTGGTCCGTTCCTTTCCAGGTTACAATCTTACACATCCACCCATCCCATGTGCCCTTCACATGCCCCCCCCACCCCCACCCCACCAACCCTCATCTACCAAACCGGCTCTGCCCTCTAGAACTTTGGGGTCTATTAAAAGATTAGGGCCCTTCTCATTGGCTTACCCTTTCAAGGTTTTGCAAGCTTGTTAAAACAATGTAACTTCTTTGCTGTTGTTGTAAGATGTCAAAGGTTATCCTAAATTGTGGGAGCATGATAGGTTGTCCCTTACAAAGATAGACTGTGTAGGGACTTTTGTGCCAGCCTAAAAGGTTTGTAATGTCCCTGCAGTAGATTTCCAAATGATCTGGGGATTATTCATACCATTGTATCTTTCCATAGCGTAGTTATTTGCATGCATATACATGTATGCACATGATGTAGATGTGTGTATGTATTTCTATTTTGCGTTTAACTTCTGCAAGGTTTACACCTTGTCCTTCCAATTAGGTCAGAAGATCTCTCAAGGAAGGCACCGCTATTACTATTTTTTTTGAATCACCCTAGATTACCTAGCACAATGGCTTCTAGTTGTTCAAGAAATATTTTTTGGATAATTAATGAATGAGGTTTAAAATTCAAATGTTCCAGGGAGAGGTAACACAATGAGTCAACTTCTTGATGATATGTAAATGAATGATATCCTCTCTTTTCCTGAGGGCAGGTTTTGACGGTAGGAGAGAGAACACAGGGTATTTGGAGACACAGAGCAAGATGTGTGAAAGAGAATGGGGTAAAGAAAAAGGGCATTGGATTTGAACTCAAAAAAACCGAGGAACAAATCCATGCTCTACTACATATTGCCTTAGGGACCTTGGACAAGCTATCTGGTCTCTTAGAACTCAGTTTCTTAATCTGAAAGATAAAAACATCAGTGACCTCCTAGGGGGATCTGGGCTGGCCCTGAGGCATGTGGAATCAACCAATCTGAAAATGGGAAGATGAGTCAAATACCACCCTCCCCAAAATAACTAATCCTGGTCTTGTCTCCAAAATAATCACATCTACTCTTATCCTCCAACTCTGCCCTCTTACACCACAATGCAAGCTCCAGGCCTCCTCACTTTTAAGCAGGGCTTCTTCTCTTCCAGGAAGGAGTTACCCCCAGCAACCCTCTCCAGATGCCATTGGGAAAATTCCCTGCCACCACAATTCATGAAAGGATCATAAAGCTGTTGAAACATATTTCAGTGGCGGGATTACCCACCCCATGAAACCTTGCATACCCTTGATGCATAAATAATGGTAACCAAAAAACACAAAGCCTCACAAAGCCATGGATAAGTAAACCCAAGCTACTCAACTCACTGCTGAAATGTTTCTCAGTACAGGGGGTAGGAGAGATTGTGTATTTACAAGGCCATGTTAAGAGATCATCTTGGCTTTTTTTCTGATGTCTTCTACTTAAGTCAACAGCATCTTCTTCTGCTGATTTTTCCTCTTCTCTAAGAAAAAAGAATAACTTGGGATCTTAACTCTAACAACTCAATTCCCTGTGGCTTGTGTCTCCTCTTCCGGATCTGTTTCTCTTTACTAAGGGACTTGTGTTGAGTGTTAAGAATACTTTTAAACTACAATCTCCTGACAGACTCATAGTGCTCCTTCCCTGCCAATTAGGCCCAAGTGAACTCCCAGAATAGAACAAGATTAAGTTTACAAAGGCAAGTTGGGAGAGGGAGGGAGGAATGATTCCTATCATCCCTCTACACACACACACACACACACACACACACACACACACACACACACACA